>NC_056731.1:662587966-662737966 GCF_019279795.1 Protopterus annectens
GGTATGGTGTCAGACACAGGAAGTCATCCTCCTAACACTGGATTTGCACCATAGTTTGAGACTTGCACTGACTGTGGTAATGGGCAGAGGATACTTAAAATAGACAAATACTTTTCTAAAAAAACAAAACAAAAAAAAAACAAAAATAAAAAAAACAAGTACCTGCCATCCCAGGCATAGAAGCAAACCAGGTGATCCTATGTACTATTCAAGAAATAAGGACTGCAATTATACTCTGGCTTCCACTACCCCAATTCATGATTATAAATCATGGAAACGTGTACTAGCATAATACTGAGCAAGAAGACTGTTGTATCTGCATAATATGCTTATGAACACCCAGGCCTATCTATAATATTTTCCATTTGTTAATGATACTGCACAAATTCAACACAGCCAATTTTTTTTAATTCATAATGGAATGGCTGGTCGTGATCTTTTTTTTTTTTTTTTTTGTTATACACACACAAATTCAACCACCTACAAAATCAGGTGGGGGCTTAGTGTTTCAGTAATCTGAAGGACCTAATTCTGTAAATGGATGATTCTTAGGGAAGACAAGTACAGCAGCGTACAGTGTATAAGCATGTCTCCAATGAATGTGAATAACCGAGGGAGCTCCAGCTGGAAATTAGGGTTGTGTAAGTATACTTACCATTACAGTAAATCCTCAAATGTTCACTGCCACAGTAGCTTTGGCTATATGGGTTTTATCCTACTCAAGATATACTAGGGTCCAGCTTCCTAAGCTACAGGGCACCTTTCGCTTGCCTAAACCATTATTCAGCTTGAGCTGATTTGACTAAAATGACAGGTTTGAGTGGCAGGCCATTTGTACCTTTCATGCCAACTGAGAAAAGAAAGGATAAGCCCTGACAGGACAATACTAGGAAAAGAAAATATACATGTCCACACCCTGGCATAAAAAAACATACAACTAATGGGGGATGGAGGGAGGGAACAGCTACTGCTGCCGCAATCATTCAAACATCTGCTGTTATGGTAAGTTACTTACACAACTGTACTAGGTTCATCATAATGATGATTGGTGCAGTAGCCTTAGCTACTCATATATGGGCATTTGACCCGACAAAATATTACCTTTCCAATTTCAAATAAATCAAACCTTAAAAAAATACATTTAATAAAGGAAATTGAAAAAAATATGAGTTTTGCAGCTATGGTTTAAAAAACAAAAGTATGGACATTATGAAAGGAAAATAAGTTTCTTATAAGTAACCAATGAAAAAAAATTAAAAATAAAAATTATATAAAATACTATACATATACATAGTATAAATGCATGTGAGTTAAGTATTACAGCAACATTGAATTAAATATTAGATCTAAAAGAATAACAAAACATGTGCATTGGTATCCATTAAATGAAAAGCACAAACTACCTACAAAAGCACACATTACATTAAACTAGAAAAGGAATTCCCCTGTAATCATTTTATGGAAACACCAATGACAAGGAGAAATAGCCAGTCAAGTAAACCACAATAATAGTCACATTAAAATATACTTTAAAAGCAAAATATTGAAAAGCAGACAGGAGCCTCTAAACCAATCTACATTATAATTACTTGTACATGTAGTGACTTTGAAAATGTAAGTGAAAGTTGCAATTCCCATACAAACAGCAAAAGAATATAAAATATTGAAATATAAAATAAACGTACCATATAAAGAGATGTGACTGGAATAATCTTCAGATAAAAATATTTAAATAACTAAATCCAAAAGAAATATAAGGACAAGTTAAAAAAAATAATCCCACGCAATAAAGACATACCAACAAAATAGAAAATGTATCTACTGTTACCTACTGTATAAAATAACATTAACATTATAAAAAATAAAACTAGAAAATGTATCTACTGTTACCTACTGTATAAAATAACATTAACATTATAAAAAATAAAACATTTTAAAATCACAGACTATCAGTTTAATTATTGTGTACTTCATTAATTTAATACAGAAAAAGTAATTATTAAAATTTATTTTGGGTCAAATAGTCCACAAAGTATTACCATAGACAATAAATGTACATTTAAACATGCAAGTGTATACAATTGCACTCGGGTCGAATCATCTGGGGGCAAATCATCCAGGGTCAAACTGTCCTGCTTTCAATGGGAAAGGGTCCACAATCCCTTGGAAAATGGTCCTACCAAACTCTGTCCTTAGACCTGAAGAAGGGATCTAGCTTATGGTGCTTTGCAAACATATGTACAGAGGACCAAGTTGCAGCTTCTGGAGTCCCAACAGTTTCCAAAAAGCCACAGATGAAGCCAAGGCCTGGTAGAATGAGCCTACACCCTGCCTGGAATAGTTAGCTGACAACCATTCAGAAATAGTCTGCTTCTTCACAGGTTCTCCCTTCTTATCTTCACAAGTAATGAACAACTGATCAGAAGTTCTGACAGAGTTTGTTCTGTCAAGATAAAGCCCGAGTTGTCTGTGGATGTCCAAGGTATGAAGTATCCTTTCTCCCTTATGTTTTAGTTCTAGAAAGAAAACAGAGAGATGGATGGATTGGTCTAAGATAAACTCAAACTCCACTTCAGACATGAAAAGAAGAAACAGTTCTCATAGAAACTGTATCTCCATGGAAGATGAAATAAGGTTGGCCAACCATAAGAGCATGCAACTCAGATCCTCTTCTTGCAGAGATCAAAGCTATCAACAAACTTGATTTCCATGTTAAAAACCTCAAGTCAGACAGATAAGCTGGTTCAAATGAAGCAAAAGTCAGCTTCTCTAATTCAAAATTAGGATTCTAAGGAGAAGCCACCAGCTTCTTATCTAAAAGCCTTTTCAAAAAAATGTTCACATGAGGCTGCACTGAAAGAGAAGGATCCATGGGCAGACATGTTGATATGGCTGACAAATGAACCTTAATAGAGGAGTAAGACAAGCCATAGGGTACCTATTAACAGAAATACTGAAAAAACGGATAAAAAATAACCCTGAATGGGCTCTGCTTGTTTTGTTGGCACCAACTAGAAAACTCTTTTCATTTCCTTATATATGATGTTCCAGTAGCAGGCTTTCTTCCTTTCATAAGTGCTAGCTGCATGTCTTCAGAAAACAGATGCCTAAAAGGTATCATCATCCAGGTAGTCAGATGTAGTTGTTTGGGGATCGGGATGTATTAAACATCCCTGATCTTCTGTGAGTAAAACCAGTCTGAGGAAGCTTGTAGCAATTGCTACTGGCTAATTCTAAAAGAATGGAGAAAGTACAGTTGTGTACCTACCATAAATGTAGATGTTCGAGTGTATTCACTGTTGCAGTCATGACACTTGGGTTATCCTGCTGGCAGGCTACCTACAGTCGGCCTGAATTCCAAAGTCCTGGTCCGGTGTCAGTTGCTGTCGCCTCTTCCCTGACGTCAGTGTGCCAGGGGTATATAAGATGCAGCCGACGCCATTTTCTTCAGTTTTTCTTGCCCCAGATGTCAGGTGCCCCCAAGAAGGTAGGCAATACATATTGCTTATAAAAACATGCACTAAAATAAAACAATACCTTCACCTACAAGCAAATACACCACATAGGTTGTATAGGATAGAGAAGTATAGATAAGTCCCAACAAACGAAGGGGGATAGAGGGAGGGTAACCTGGACTGCAACAGTGAATACACTCGAACATCTACATTTATGGTAGGTACACAACTGTACTATGTTCATCGTGTTCACTGTTGCAGTCATTAAACTTGGGTTGAATCCCAAACGTGAGGTAGAGCGGCTGGGTCTAAATAGGATTTGGAGTGGCTAAGAGGCCCTGCAGAACTGCAGTGGCAAAGCCTGCTCTGGATTTAGAGTAAAGAGGCAAGCGAGAATGCTTGGTAAACGTGTGCACTGAACTCCAAGTTGCAGCCTCCAAAATTTCCTTAGTTGGTACTCCTCTGAGAAAGGCTGCTGAAGTGGCTGCTGCCCTGGTAGAATGTGGCCTAATATTCTTAGGCACTGACTTGCCATGCTGTACATAGCAGAAATGAATGCAGTGTCCTATCCATTTTGAAATAGTCTGCTTTGAAATAGCCTTTCCTTGTGATCCTGCAGCATATGCTACAAACAGTTGCTCAGTTTTTCTGAAAGCTTTTGTTTTGTCCAAGTAGAAGCATAGCTGCCTGTGTATGTCCAAAGAGTGCAGAAGTCTCTCCCCTTTATTCTGGGGATCTGGATAAAATGTTGGCAAATGAATGGTTTGGTTAAGAGCCACACTGGATACTACCTTTGGCATAAATGTTGGGTTTGTCCTTGGAGAAACCTTGTCTGGATGAAAAATGATAAAAGGTTCCACTGCCATTAATGCCTGTAACTCTGAGACTCTTCTTGCTGAAGTTATTGCTAGGAGCAGAGCAGTTTTACATTATAAGAATTTTATATCAGCTGTATTGGCTGGCTCAAAAGGAGGCAGTGTGAGCTTTTCCAAGACAAAGTTGAGGTCCCATGTAGGTATCGGTGCTCTCCTTGGGGGTTTTATGTTTTTTGCCCCTCTGAGGTACTGTCTTAGCAGTGGATGTGAGAAAATAGGAGGTTCCGTATTGTAATGAGCTAAAATGGCAGAGCATGGATCATAATTGAGAAGAGAAGGATAGGCCTTTGTCCAGCATCTCAGTTAGGTATTGTAAAATCTGAGGAATATTTGGAACAAGTGGTTCAAGTCCTTGTGCCTGGTTCCAAGCGCAGAATCTCTTCCATTTTTCCGTATAAGATTTCCTGGTGCTGGGCCTCCTGGCTTCCAAAAGGACATCCATAACAGCTTTAGAGAGAGGTGTGTTCTGAGTGGCTATATTATTTGCCATCCAGCCAGATTTAAGGTTCTGAGTTGGCTGTGCAGGATCTGATTGTTTTGCTGAGTCAGAAGATGAGGAATCTGAGGTAAAGTCCAGGCTGGGCCTTGAGACAAGCTCTTTTTTGGCTTCTCTTGTCTGACTTTTAGGAGTACCTTGGGGAGGAGAGGCAGTGGTGGAAAGGCATAAACTGTTAGGATTTTCCAGCTGAATGATAGAGCATCCACTTTCCATGCTTGAGAGTGCTAAGTCCTTGTGCAGAATCTCTGTAGCTGGCAGTTGTGAGGGGAGGCAAAGAGATCTATGTCTGGGCATCCCCATTTCCTTGTTATCATGCTGAAGACCTGTGGATCTAGTTTCCACTCGTGAGGGTCCATGAGGTTTCTGCTTAGTTCGTCTGCAAGAGTATTTTTCTTTCCTGGCAGGAATTGTGCCTGCAGATGTACTTGATAGGTCAGTGCTGTGTTCTACAAAGTCATGGCTTGCCTGCAGAGGGGGTAGGAATGTGTGCCCCCTTGCTTATGTACCACATAACTGTAGTATTGTCCGTCTTTAGCAATAGTTGTCCTGGATGTAGTAGATCCTTGAAGGCTGTCAGGGCATTCTGTACAGCTAGCATCTCTTTTTGATTGATATGAAGATGCATTTGGTCTGCAGGCCACGTGCCCTGAATACATTTTCCTGCCATGTGTGCCCCCCAGGCATATTCCGATGCATCTGTTGTTAGTGTCTGCCTGGCTGTGGGTAAAGTGAAAGGCTGTCCCTTGTTGTGGTGACAGGCCAGTGCCCACCATCGAAACTCCTGTTGCAGGCAGGGAATAAGAGTTATTATTGTTTGCAGGCTGTGGCAATGTTCAGTCCAAACACTTTTTAGATACCATTGTAGCTTCCTCATATGCAGTCTAGCATATGGAATTAGCAGGATGCAGGATGCCATGAAGCCCAAAGCCTGCAGAATTTTTCTTGCAGGTAGCTGGGTCTTTGTTGCCATCATTTGAAAGTAATGAGTCAGTTGCCTTTGCTTGTCTGGTGTGAGATAAGCCATCTGGGCCGTCGTATTTAAGCTTGCACCCAGGAATATTATCTCTTGAGAGGGCACTAGTTTTGATTTCTTTTCGTTTACTGTGTACCCTAGGCAAATTAGTAATCTTTTTACAAATGCCAGATGCTTTAGTAGAATGTCCTTGCTCTCTGCTTGAATAAGGCAGTCGTTCAAGTAGGGATATATGTGAATTCCTTTTTGTCTGCAAAATGCAATTACTGGTGCCAGGCATTTTGTGAAGACCCTGGGCACAGTAGATAAGCCAAAGGGCAGTGCAGAGAATTGGTAATGCATTGAGCCAGCTATGACTCTGAGGTATCTTCTGCAAGACTGTCTGATTGGGACATGCAGGTATGCCTCTTTGCGGTCCAAAGTAACTAGCCAAGCCTTCTTGCCCAGCATGGGTAGAAGTTGCTGCAGTGTCAACATTTTGAATTTTGGAACGTCCAGGAAAGTATTTAAAATAGACAGGTCCAGTATTGGTCTCTAGGCTTTGTCTTTTCTGGGTACCAAGAAAAGTCTTGAGTAAAATCCTTGCCCCTGCTCTTGCTGTGGAACTTTTTGAATAGCCCTCATGTCCATGAAATTTGTTTTTGTGCCTCTGCCCATTGATTGCGTGGCAGGTCTGGCATACCTTTTGACCTTGGTAGGGTGTGAAAGTGGAACCTGTAACCCTGAGAAACAATATTCAGAACCCATTTGTCCTGGGTGATCATGTGCCAGTTTTGTGATAAAAGTGCTAGTTTTCCCCCTAAGTGTGCTGCCAAAAGGTAAGTGCTTGGTATTTGTAGAGGAAAGTCATTGGGACTGCTTCCTATAAGGTTGTGATTTGTCTTCTCTGCCTTTGGGGGCTGAAGCACCCCGTTGTTTATGTCTGTTTGAGCCTTGGGGCTGAGATCTGCCTCTTGGGCGCCTGTATCTGCCTCTTTGTGGCCTGTCTGACACTGGAAAGGACCAATTTTTAGAAGGCCAGTTCCTGTTAAATCTAGGTGGCTGAACCTGTAAGAAATCCTTTACTGTCTGCATTGATTTTTATTTATCCTCCATAGGTTCATAGGTTCATCTTTAACACCTCTTCTGCCTTAACACCAAACAAAGTATCATGCTGTAATGGAGCATCCAATAAATTCGCTTTAACATGATCAGGTAAACTCTCTTTCTTTTAACCAAGCATGCCTTCGAATGACAGAACCTGTAACTACGGCTCTGCAAGATGCCTCTAATGAATCAAAACCACATTGCAAAGTATGCTTTCCCACTTGTTCAGCTGCATGCAATAAATCCTGCATTTCCTTGTTCTCAGGACATTCAGAGCTTGTAAGCATTTTCTGTTTTAACAAAGACATTAGGTATTGTTGATATTTAAGCATGTGAAACTGGCAGTTTAAAGCCCTTTCAGCTAAAGTAGCAGAAGTGTAAACTTTCTTCCCCCATCTGTCCAGTGCTCTAGAATCCCTCAGAGGGAACAGGTTTTTTTTGCAGTGGAAGCCTTGACCCCTTTGGGACCCTGAGAAATAGTTTCAGGATCAGCAGCAGGGTTTTTATAAAGAAATTTATGAGAAACTGGAACCCTGTAGTACCTATCTGGCTTAACTGGTGCAGGGGGTAAAGAATCAGGAGTCAAACTGGATTCAGAAAAAACATCATCAACAATATCTAGTACAGGGGGGATAGCAAGAGGCCTGTGCTGAGGCAATAAAAGAAAGTCTCTGAGCCTTTTCTTGGATTCAATCCTGGCTCTCCCAATGGAAATGTTCCCTCATGGTGTGCAGGATTTCCCCAAAAGAGTAGCCCTCAGGAGGATAGGCTGAAGGGATAGATTATTCAGCATCAGAGTCCTCATAGGGAGGAAGAGAATATCCCTGTTCTGAAGAGGAATCAGAAGAAATAGAAACCTAGTCAGAGGAGTCGTAGTCAGTGTCTTGCCTAGGCCTTTTATCAGGAGGGGTATGGGAACCCCTGATCAAAGAAATTAGGTCCTCGGCCATTTTAAGCATCTGTTTCTTTGGCATGGATGACTGTCCAGGAGAATGCTGTACTCGTTTCTTTGTCTTTAAAGGTGTTTTAGACTTTGCCTTGGCTGCTGAAGTGGTCTTGATAGTAAGCTGTGTAGGCCTGAAAACACCCTCAGAAGCCGATGCCTGCTCAGCGGCTCCAGACCCATCTGAGGGAATTGTTTCCATAGGCCCAATACCTTGAGTTTCCAGAGGCCTAGCTTGTCTCCACGTGGGAGTCGGAGGCGGCCTGTGGCTCTGAGGTAGCGGGTGTCAGGGGCTCCGAAAGCACATCACTGAAAACTGACGAACCGGCGACTGGCCTAGAAGAGGCTTCGTCGTCGGTTTTGGACCTCGGATGCCTGTCTTTTTCTTTGTCCTTGAGCTTTTTATGAACTCCGGTCGGTTGTTCCGACGACATTATATAGTTAAACCTTCGGCCAAACTAATGTAAAGCAAAATTGAACCGACGCTTAATAGTGTGTTGGTTGAATCTAGCACAAAACCGACAACTATCAACATTGTGGTCAAGGCCTAGGCAAGGAATACAGTAAGAATGAAAATCCTTAAGAGGTATTTGCTTCCCACAAGAAATACAATTGTTAACTTTTACTGACATCGGTCTGGAGCAAGAAAAAGTTTCCCCAACGGAGTACTTAGCTTTATTGAAGGCTTCAGATCTGAAATTCAATTTAGAAAATCTCAGGAGTCAGCCGACCGGCACTTGTGAACTGCTTTTGCTTCGGGCACCGCGCGGCAAGAAAGACTGAAGAAACTGGTGTCGGCTGCATCTTATATACCCCTGGCGCACTGGCGTCGGGGAACAGGCGACAGCAACCGACGCCGGACCAGGACTTTGGAATTCAGGCTGACTGCGGGTAGCCTGCCAACAGGATAACCCAAGTATAATGACTGCAACAGTGAAACACTATGAACATCAATTGTTGCCTGAACTAGTAGGCAGTCACCATAATGATCTTTAGGGAGTCCTTCTGAATCATCAGAAGTAAATGGAAATCAGTGTAAAGGGTGGAAAAACATACAGGAACATTCCTGTCCAAGGAAAGGAAAAGGCATCTGTTCTCCAGGTCTTCTTGCATTGAGTCCTGGAACATAATTTTGGTAGTTGATTGTTTAGAGAGGAGCAAAAAGGTCTACCTAAGGAACTTTCCACAGATAGATCAAATCTTGGAAGACCCCCTGATTCAATTTCTATTTATGAGCATCTGCACTGATCTTGCTCAACTTGTCTGCTTCACAGTTTTGCAGAATATAAGAGGCCTGAAAAGTACATGTGCTGTACAAATATATGCCATGCTAACATGGTTAGTCTGTATATGGGGTAAGATCTGGTTCTTGCTAATGTACCAAATCACTGTGGTATTGTCTGTAAACACTTGGAGAGGTCCCAGGGACTACAGATGACTCGGACAGATGCCAGCATTTATAAAAGCTAGCATTTCTTCTATTTCTTTTATGTTTCTGTGCTTTGGTCTGGCTTTCTTGTCTCAAAGACTTCACTTTTATATCCACTAACACTGCACAACAAGCAAAGTCTGAGGATTCTGTTGTGACTGACTGCTTTGGAGCAGGAGAATGGGAGACTTGGATTCTGAGAAAAAATATCTTCACCAACTGATTTTCCTTTTCACAAACGCTGTAACTGGAACTTGAAAAGGTAATGTGCCTTCAGGTTAATGTGTCTTGATGCTGGGACCACAGTGATTTCAGATACCATTGTACCTTTCTCATATGGAGTCTTATAAGAGGTATCACGAGAATCAGGGAAGCCATGAGGCCTGTAATTCTGAGGTATTTCCTTACTGTAACACAAGTCGAAGCAGAAAACCACTGGAATAGATCTAAAAATAGACCTACTGTTCTTTTTTTCTGAGGTGTCTTGCAGGCACCCCAGCGACACAATCATATGAGAAGGGGCCAAAAAAGCCTTTTGAATGTTCTCTTGGAATCCTAGGCTGTGTAGGAGATCTCTTACATGCAGAGAGATTCCTGACACTTTGAAAAAGACTCTGTTCAGATAAGCAAGTAATCTAAATATGGAAAATGTGGGTACCCTATAGCATGCAGTGAGCTATCACAGGGAATTTCAAGCAAAGTCTCAGGGTATAGACTGAGGCCTGTCCCCCTAAAGGAGGACTTTAGTGCCCTTACTATTGCCAACTGTTACCAACCTTGAGCCGGTAACTGTCCTGGTATTTATTATGGCCATGCCATTGATACTTCTCAGATTTTATGGTGTTTTGCTACTGTTGGCCATGCTAAACCAATGCTGACATGGGCTTTACTGCATTCTAGAGAATGCACTTCAAAGAATATGAAAGAATATGAAATTTAATGTTTTCATGTACTTTTCAAAGATCAACCAAAAGGCAGTCCATCAAAAAGTGTGCTCAGAAAAGCAGTCTTGGTATCTTTGGCAAAATCTGTATGCCATTAGGTGTGGTAGCAAAGAGCACTTCCTGTGCCTGTTGCTCTTGCTGAACTATCTGCAGAAATGTGAGCCAGGTGAATGGCAGGTTTGGAGTAGAAGCTGCAACTTGTGCTTCAGGTCTCCATCAATCAAACCCTCCAGTGACTAACTCAGTCATCTCTCACTCTAACTGCAACATAAATGCTAAATAAACAGTTTACCACAGTCAGTGTGAAAATGGAGGACATGTAAACATGGTTTCCACATATGTTTTGGGCTCTAGAGTCATTACTTGATGGATCAGGAAAAATAACTGCAAATGCTTCCATTACCCTACTCATAAAATCCCAGCTTACTCTGTCAAATGCCAATAACAGCAGTATTTTGTTATATTCCACTTCCCTCTGGATCATCATTGTTCGATTAAATGCGTGCCTCCCCTCCACAAAACCACACTGATCCATATCTATGACTTTTGGCATCACCTTTGCCTTTTTTTTAGCCATTATAGACAAACACTTTAAAATCATGGTTTAAAATTGAAATGGGCCTATATGAAGTTAGATCAGATAGGTCTTTACTGTCCTTGAGTATTACAGCTGCCACAGTTTTTTGCAAACAGGATTTTGCTGCCTCCCCTCCTTTTAAAATACTGTTAAATAAAATCTTTTAGATCTTTAGCACTTTCTCCCCAACTAGCTTCTACATTTCTAAAAGAATACAATTTATTTCTGAAGATTTTCCTGCAGATTGATTAAACATCACCATTTTTATCTCATCTCCTCCTGTCCTCCATCCTGGCATATTTACATCTTCCATAAATATTTCCATCTGTGCTATTTCTCAATTTGTCCACTTCTCTGCTTTACACAACTTTTCATAAAATTTCTGAAATACATCTTAATACCGCTGCAGAATCTCTGATTATTTTTCGTGTTACAGGTTCCCTAAGACTGGCAACAATCCTTTATACTTTCTGTTGCCTAAGTCATTGTGCCAAAGATTTTGTTCTCAGGAGTTATTATATATTATATATTTAAAAAAAAAAAAAACAATTGCTTAACAGCAATCTTTCTAAACTCATTCATATTATCCAGGTATTCCCTTATTTTCTTTCTCTTTATTACTTTGCAATTGTGTTTCTTCTTATTCTGTAAGATTCACCTAATTTTGTAATACTTTAAACTTATTCTTATTACTTCTTGACAAGATCTCTTTCTCTTTTACTTCCAGCCTAGCTTTAAACACCACTTTCATTTTATCTGACTCACTAGCTATAACTTCGAGTACTTTGTATCTTTCCTAACAACTTCCTAATATTTTCCACTACCAATTCTTTAAATTCCTCTATTTTTAACAGGTAGATGGGGAAGCACCCGTGTCTCATTATTACTGCATTACCCAGCATTTTTATCTTATTAATCACTGGTGCATTATAAGAAATAGCTATTGGATGTGTTTCATAGTTTTGAATTAAATGCTTGTTCATGTTCCTTTAAAATATATTTTCTACCAAGTCTAGCCCAATTATTGTACCTTGGTGAATAATATGAATTCTGTCAGATTTCCTGCTACTTAAGTCACATCTTTCATACCAAATATTTTCATAACTTTCTTCATCTATCATCTTTTGTTTAATTTCCCTTCTAGGCCCCCTAGATATATCCTCATTGCTGCAAATCAAATCCCAGGTCTCCACTTATAAGTAATTGGTTATTTCTGCCAACATTTTTTTAAGCTCAATAACAGTAGTTTTATCTAGAATAAAAATACGTGCCAGTGCAATTCTCAGCCCTTACCAGTAACCCTTTACCATAACAAATCTGCCATTATCTTTCCTCTCTTCTTCTATCACTACTGAAGTACCTCTAGCCATTAAAATAAGTACTCCTCTTTTCCTTTGTGCCTGCCATTCTGCAGACTATCCATCCGGAAATCTTTCTTTATCTAAATCACATGCTCAGTTCTTTCTAAATGTGTCTCCTGAAGCATTGCTGTTTTTGCACTCTGTATTAATATAATTATGTATGCTTACTTTTTGTGTACACCTGTGAGACCATTCATATTCAAAGATGATATGGAAAGTGTTGCCATTGTGGTAAGATGTCATTATTACCAGCTATTATATATGGCAACTTTTTTTAAGATTACAGCAGCTAACAATTCAAAGTGTAACAGCTCCATACTAGGCATTGACATGTCATCAGAGTTGTATGTTGTTTTAGACTTCAGTAACAAGACTTATAAATGTTCTGATGTTTTCAGACAGTTTTTTAACAGTACTAGTTTTCAGTTTGCCCAAATTATTTAAAGTTAAAATGTATGAGTTAAAGCAAGTATGCAAATGGTCTCATGTTTTCAAACAGTTATATAACAGTACTAGTTTTTAGTTTGTTTTTATCTACGTTCAGACAGTACTGACAAAAACATATTAATAGTTTAGTCTCCAGAATATAACCTTATCAGATTTCAGTTTATTTTTATCTGTGTTCAGGTAACACTGGCAGTAAAGGTATTCTTTTTATTCCGGATTATAACACTTATAGATGTTAAGTATAAGTATGCATCATTGTAATATATATTTCACACCCCAATATGTCTTTCTGAGCAATTTAGTTGTGTCATCTGAACTGGAATTTATTTTATCGTTAACCCATAAATCTGCATGTTTCTGTCATAACCAATTCTTTAAATTCTGTACATTTTGACAAACTAATGCATGCAAATTCTTACAAGTGTCATCTGTGTGTACTTCTGTACATTCTGTAGCATTTTTATTTATCTCTGATGACATGTCAATACCTAGTATGGAGCAGATACAAAACTTATTCAAAAATAGATAGGGTCTTTATTTCTAACCAGATGGTAACAGATTTAATTAATTCCAAAATCATTTCATGTCCTATATCTGATCATAACTCAATTGTTTTTGAATTCATGATAAAAAATACTCATAATGTTCAGATCAAAAGGATACCAGCATACTTAACTCAGCTAAAAGACTATAAAGAATATATACTTTCAGAAGTACATTTTCTAGACATAAATAATACGCCTGAAGTCTCCATTGTCTATGTTTGGGATGCCTTAAAATCATATCTATATGGACAAAGTATCAGATGGTATAATAATAAAAGGAAATCTTGGGATAAGGAATTGTTAGATATTCAAAGTAAATTAGACTCATAAACATAATAATAAAGAAAATATTATGGACAAGAAAGTTATTGAAGAAATAAACAAACTAAATGAGAAATACAAAGAAATTTTAACTCATAAAGTTAAAATAACTTTAGAGAATACAAGTTTTTGTCTTATTCAATAAGCCCCAAATACTTACATAGACTTAAAAATAAAACAAAAAGATTGAATAAACAAAACCATATCAAAGAAATCTTTTCTCTAAGGAAAAAGAAGAATGTTTCTAGTATACCAGAAATACTGGATGAATTTAGAAATCACTTTCACAAGATTAACCATAACAACATTAACATGGAACCTAAAGATAAAATAAAGGAGTTTATAACCACAAACATGAATAAAAAGCTTAATAAACAACAGATTAAACTATTGGACAAGAGTATTTCATATACAGAAGTTATTACACAAATAAATAAGCTTAAATCAAACAAAGCACCGGGTAATGATGGTATTATACCAGAGATATATAAAATCCTTTCTAAAACTACATATTCATTAATACATAAGGTTTTTATTTTGGCCCAAACTGAGTTAATAACCCCCATCTTGGCAATATACATTTATTTCACCAATTTTAAAACCTAATAAAGATCCAACTAGATGTTCTTCATATCGACCCATCTCATTACTTAATGTTGATTATAAAATGTTTATGAGTATTTTTGCTGATAGATTGAAGACAATCATCCCGGCATTATAGATATAGATCAGACGGGCTTCATTGTAAATAGAAATACTTTTGATAATATAAGAAGAACTTTAACATTAATTGATTTTGCAAATAGGAAAAGAAAGATTTAACACGTATTAGTCTTGATATAGGTTCAGCATTTGATTCAGTAAGTTGGGACTATCTGTTTACCTTACTGAAATGCACAAACTTCTCTGATGCATTTGTAAATTTAATTGAGCATTTATACAAAGGAACGCTGGCTTATATTAAGGTAGGAACATATGTTTCACAAAAATACCCATTCTTAAAGGTACAAAGCAAGGATGTCCACTTTCTCCACTATTATTCACTTTAGTAATGGAGCCTTGGGCTAATTTGATTAGAAACAGTACTGACATAGAGGGTTTTGAAATAGACGAAAATACAACATCAAAAATTCAACTTTTGCAGATGATGTTCTAATTACATCAGCAGGATCTAATTCTTCTATGCAGTCTTTATTTGATAAAATGATGAATTTTAAAAGTATTTCTGGTTTAATATTCAATGAAGAAAAACTAAAATACTACCTATATATACGAAAAAATATTCTCATTAGTGATTTTACTAAATATGTACCCAATTCAGGTCAGATAACTTATTTAGGTATAATACTATCTAAAGATATTAAATCTATTATATATAATAACTATAATACCTGTTTTCTTAATATACAAAATCTTTTTAATACCTGGAATAATATGTTTTTACTATGGAGGAGAGACTTACAATTATTAAAATGATAATATTCCCCAAGATTTTATACTTAATACAATCAATAATACGTTCACCTACAAAAATAATTATCAAGAAACTGAATACACTAATGTTAAATTTCTTATGGGCACCTAATAGACCTAGGATTGCATTAAAGAAACATACTAATAGCTGGTCTCAAGGGGTATTTCTTTTCCAGACTTTAATTTATATATTATCTCTTCTATTATAAAAGTTATTACTTTATTAATAGATCAGTCATATATCGCAAAATGGAAAGATTATTGGGAGCTAATTAGTATGCACTTCATGAAAATCTCCTTAACACATAAAAATATGATTGTAAATAACTCCATGTTGTGGTTGCTAAAGGAATTTTGTACTTCACCTATTACACCTAAACATATGGTTTGTTACCCATTAAATATTATTATTAGTTATCGTAACTTTATATTCATGCACCCTAAGTATAGGGAATGGAAGTTTATTGTATTCCCTATAATGTATACTCAGGGTATGCTTATGTCATCTACTTCTGAAGGAGCTCATTTAGCTATAGATAATGATCTAAAGTACTGGTATCAGCTGATATCTGATAATAAAGTTAAAAATCTAGATTTCTTAAAACAAGAATTTGATCTAAGAGAAACTTGCTGGTTAGAGGTTCAGATCTTTAGACAACATCTCATTGATAGAATAGATCTAATGTCTATAACAGTTAAAGAATCTATTCCAAAACTGATTGATTACTTGATATTAAATTTACAGCATAAAGTTTCTGATAAAGGTAAACTTTCATATATACATAAAATTATCAGACAAGAAACTTTTTACAGTGTAGATTCATACCGGAATTATTTCACCTCTATTAATGGGGACCCACCAACTCAACAAGATAAACAATATATATTGGAATCTGCTTATAGAACTACATCTTCCATTGTCTGGAGACTTTATACATGGAAATTTTTACATAGATCTTTTTATACACCTTTGATGATGAATAAAATAAATAATAAAGATAATCTATGTAAGAGATGTAATGTAGAAATTAATGCTGACTGGGCTCATATGTTTTAAGACTGTATGAAGTTGAAAGAATACTGGAAGTCAATTAATGAATTTTTGCAGGCTCTTTTTACAGATAATTTCATTATTTCTAAGTCTCTTATATTATTCAACACACCTGTACCTCAATGTGTTAATAAGATTAAGCTTCCCTTGTTATGGTCTATCCTAGCAGTGGCCAGGAAAATAATAACTAGAAATTGGATTTCAGATACACCTCCTTCGTTCAATGAATTTAAAAATGTTATGAATATAATGTGCCATATGGAAATAAGCACAATTAGAATGAGAACAACTAGAAAAACATCATATTATATTGTATGGGATAATTTACAAAATTTGTTAAAAAAATTCTAATTTCAATAGCACGGTATTTTAGTTTAATTAATTGATCTGATTGTAGTGGATGTCTTTGTAAATGCTTTAGTTGTTTTGTTGAATATTATAATAATACCTATTTTTAATTACTTGTATAAAATTGTTATGATATTTCTCTTATATGTTAAAACAATAAACCTGTTTTGAAAAAAAAAAAAACCTAGTATGGATCTGTTACATTTTGAACTGTTAGTTGCTGTAATCTTTGACCATTTAAATCCTGAAAAAACTGCATTTGTGTCTGATAAAGATCTATTTGTAACTGGAGTTGATTTTTCTGTGTTAATCAGTACATTATTCCATAACTTTTCTGTAAACAATGAAATATTGTCTTCTTTCGACCTTAAACAATGACAAATGCTATGGTTTGGTGCTAGACTTCCACACATTTTATAGATAAGCTGAAAATCCTTTTTTATAGAAGTAGCAAGAACACTGACTTGAGCTATGGAATGCATTTTTTCTTTAGTTTGCTCTGAAACATCAGTAATTTTACTCTGCGCTGAAGTCTGTGTATCATTTATGGTGGAATTTATTTTATTAAAATCTGCACTTTATTCTCTATTATCCCCTTCAGTGCAATATTTGCACTGGTTACATTCTGAACATCTGTAACATGAACATGAGACACTGCCTGCATGTTATGTACATTGACTGTGTTGACGTCTGTATGTGCAATACTGTGACTTAATTCTGTACTTTGAATTACATGTAAAGTAGAATTTATTACATTCTGAACATTTGTATTTGAAATTGTACTGTGCTTAAGTCTGTATTTTGAATTACATTATTGATGGAAGCTGACTCATTCTGCAAATCATGGGAAAGAGTCTGTTGCAGTTTGCTTCTGCGATTTTGCGTCTAGAAATATTTAAATATTCCTGAACTAATAACATTGAAATTTAAATGAACATTTCTGGAACATAGTGTTTTAGACTGTTTTACTCAAGTTTTAACTTTAAACCACACATTTACTGGTGTCGTAACTGTAGAGGTATTACTCGATGTGATTACAAAGAGGCATGCAAATTAAGTATTGTTTTTGCTTGTTGTTTCCCTGAAACATTAATCCTGCCTAAAACACGGCTTTTCAGTGCTTCTGTGGATCCCTAGTGATATCTGCATTGCTTACTGTACTTATTTCTTTGTTGCACTTGAAAAAAGTTACTGTTTGTCATTTTTGCATTTAAGTTACCTGTAACACAGTCGCAGGCTACACACTCAAGTGCACTAGCCTCCTCTGTGTATTTAAAGTAATTTAAGATCTGCATTTCTGTTTCTGAAAAACAAAAAAAACAAAAAAACTCCTTTTCCCGCCTTTCTGAACTAGTCCAGTTTTCAGGCTTTGCTGAATCCAGGACTGTGATAAAGGTTCCTGTGTTGCCCATATCATACTTGGATAATTAGGTGGCTTCCTTGTTCACTGTGAGAGAGGGAACTCTGAGCAGCCTATCTGTCCCTGTAGGAGTGGTCCCAGCCCAGCAATTTGTAGCTCATTGGCCATTTTGGGCTAATTTCTATCCTTTTGATCTCCCTGGCATAAAAACTGCTTATTGCGGTTTTGCGTGGGTTTGTGCACCGTCAGCGCTGTTTAGCGGTTAAACTATTCCAGGCTCCACGAAGTCTGCACTTCAGTTTTTCCCTTGAAACTTGATACACTTCAACCCAGCACTAGAAATAAGGCACTTTAAGACCGGTACTTACTAAAACTAGCACTAGCTGACAGCTGGCACTTCAGCCCTATACTCAGGAAGTATAAGGCTCTTTACTCATCCAATCAGCAATACAGTCCAAATCATCTATTCAGGCATGTTCAAGGGACAGCTTCAGGTGTACTCTCTGGTCCAGCTGGTGAATCTGGGCATCCTGAGGCAATGTTACAATTGCCTCATGTACACAGACAACCCCCTCCTCCTCCCAACCAACACAAACATATGTGAGAGATGCAGCTACACAGCCAAGCTGGAGGCTAAGCTCTCTCAACCCATGACTGGATCATCCAGTCACAAGGAGAAGGGCAACACTAGCACCACATTACCAGACTCACATAGACCAGCCATAACTGCACCAGCAAACAACTCTCAGAAACACGCAAAAACATACTCCGAGGCTCTAAATAAGAACCTGCCTAAACAACAGAGACCTCCTAAGCATACACTCAAGCAACCCCCACCCCACAACAGAAACCAGGTAACACATACATCACAACGTCAGTGTGCCAAGCAAAAACAGACCCTAAGGCTAAATAACACACCTAACACACTAGTAATAGGTGATTCTATCATCAGGCACACAGACGTCCCACTCACTAGACTGAACAAGGAGAAGGTTACCGTAAGCTGCCTGTCGGGGTGCCAGAATCTGCCACATAACACATGCCCTCAGGTCACTCCACAAAAAGTACAGATATGACTCTGTCATTGTACATGTTGGCATAAATGACCTGAGACGTACCTCCCTGGACTACATGAAAAGAGACATTGAGGAGCTCCCTGACCATGTAGCCCAGGCTGGTATGACTCTGACTCTGAGTAGCATCCTGCCCTCACCCAAAATGATGCCAGCATACGAAGAAAAAAATATCAGTTTCAACAATTGGTTAAACTACTGGTGTCATTCAAAGGGGATCCAGTACTTGTCAGCCTGGGACGACATGCTTGACAAGCCACGTTGCTTCGCCAGAGACGGCTTGCACCTGTTGCCCCTGGGCTTTCGAATACTGGCCAAGACTCTTGCCGCCCCAATACTGCCTTTTTTAGGCAAGGCTCAAAAGACAAACCCGCCTCCATAAACAACAATAATAAACAAAAACTGAGGGTAATGCTGCTCAATGCCAGAAGTCTAAACCTCAAAATGCACGCACTCGAGGCTCTCCTTAGTATGGAAGAAATCGACGTATGTGCAGTGACAGAAACCTGGTTCAAGGCTCCATAGAGCACCCCAGCACTACCAGGCTATAACTCCTACCATACCTTTAGGTTCCAAAACCAGGACCGGAACACAAAAGGAGGGGGTGTGTCCATATTCATCAAGAACACCCACACCTCCAGGCTAGTAGCACAGCATGCGGAATCTAAGACCATCCAAGTGCAACTGACAGTGGGTAAAATTGACTGTTCAATTTACAGCTTGCTACAGATCTCCCACCTTGTCTCAGGACCCTCACGCAGCATTCATGAGAACATTAAAAAGTATGAAGATTCTACCCAACACCATGTTACTGGGTGACTTCAACTATCCAAACATTGACTGGGAAAACTACTCAAGCTCAAACACCCTAGCCCAACTCTTCCTTGAGTTTATAAACTCAAACGCCCTGGAATAGCTGGTCACCCCTCCCACAAGAGGTGACAACATACTGGACCTGGTCATCACCAACATGGGGAACCTATGTTCCACACCTGAGGTAAACTCGTCATTGGTAAGATCAGATCACAAACTAATCACACTGGACATCCACATCCCGAGCTCACCCACAGTCAAGGAAATCAAGGTAAAAAACTTCTCTAAAGCCAACTTCACACTCCTCAAGACCGAGGTGGGAAGTTTCAAAGCTCCCAATCAAATGAAAAATGATGACCCATCAGCAGAATCCTTTACAAGTGCATTCTATGAACACCTTCAAGAATGCATGGACTGAACCATCCCAAGTAAAACCAAGACCAACTCCTCAAAAAAGAGGAAGCCAGTCTGATGGACCCCGGCCATAAATAAACTTTACAACAGAAGGAGGAAACTCCTGCAAGATAGAACAAAATCCCAAAATAAGAAGGCATCTCTGATTAACATCAGTAAAAAACTGCGCTCCCTCATTAAATCATCCACGGCCAACTTCGAAAGAAAATTAGCCAATTACTCTAAGGATAACCACAAGGCCTTCTTTAACTATGTCAAGAGTCTAGGGGCAAACTCTCAGATATGCTCCAAGCTAGTGCATAATGGCCATAAATACACTGAACCAACCGACACTGCCAACATCCTGGCTGACAAGTTCAGTGCAAACTTCACCCCCCCCCCTCTCCACCAAAGGGGCTAGCACCCACCCCAGTAGAATGTGGCACTCCAGATATCTCAGACACACAAGTAAAGACAGCCCTTGCAAAGGCCAAAAACACAGCATCAATGGGACCAGATGGTATCCCAGGTTGTGTCTTACACAAGCTTCAAAATGAACTAACCCCCCATCTCAAAACACTATTCAAACTCAGCCTCTCTACAGGCTATGTACCCAAAGAATGGCGTACAGCAACAGTCGTACCACTCCACAAAGGTGGTGCCACAACTGACCCTGGGAACTATCGCCCTATAAGTTTGACTAGCTTGGTCTGCAAAGCCATGGAATGCATTGTCATGGAGCTCATTAACAGGGACATTGGGAACCTCCAGACACTGGACCCCACCCAGTTTGGCTTTGTTAAAGGCAGATCTTGACTCCTGAACTTGGTTGACTTCTTCGAAACAGTCACCAAGGCCATAGATAAAGGGAAGGTGGTCCACACAGCATATCTGGACCTTGCTAAGGTGTTCGACACCATCCCACACTCAGGAATCATAGACAAACTCACCAGCTTAAATATCAACCCCCATGTCACGAGATGGGTTGCCAATTGGCTCTCAGACAGAACCCACACAGTAAGAGTGGCAGGCACCATGTCTGACTCTAAACCAGTCACAAGCGGAGTCCCACAGGGGTCAGTCCTGGGACCCCTCCTGTTCGGTATTTATTTCGCCGAAGTACAGGCAAATGCAGAGGGACTGTGGCTAACCAATTTCGCAGATGACTGTAAATTGGGTGCAATAATTGACTCTCTGGCTGACACAGACATCCTGCAAAAGGGTCTCTCAGAGACGAACACCTGGTGTCAAAGTCACAGCCTCAATCTAAATGCCAAAAAATGCATAGTAATCCCATTTGGAAAAAACAAAGTACCTACAAATTACCACATAGATGGGAATCCACTAAGTACAGAAGAAGTAATTAGGGACCTGTGTACCCAAGTAGACAGCATGCTCTCCTTTGAGAACCACATAGCCAAAACGGTCAGGAAATCCTTCTATGTGGCACACCTGATCACAAAGGGTTTCTCATCCAGATCCAAGGAGGTGATTGTGCCCCTTTACTCCTCACTCATTAGGCCCATAATAGAGTACAATGCCCCATTTGGGATGTACCTCACTAGACACCTGCAACAACTAGAAAGACCACAGAAGTACCTCACTAAGAGGATTAAGGGCCTTAAACAATTACCCTATGAAGCACAACTAAAAAAGCTCCAGCTCTTCTCAGTCACTTACCGTCTGCTCAGAGGTGACCTATGCCTGACCTATAGGGCCATGTCGAACCCTGAACTAATGGACATGCTTCACCTCAAAAAAACGAGATCCCTCAGAACCACTCGTTCTAGTGACTTGAACCTATGCACAACAATAAACAGGACATACTGGAGGGATAGATTCTTGTCCCAGTGACTCCCCTCACTCTGGAATAGAATCCCAATCCATATTCGACAGAGCTCCTCTCTGACCATCTTCAAGAGAAATCTTGATGAGTGGATGGGCAATCATAACTTCTACCCTGGGATCACTTCAGGAGCCCTGTTAGACAGAGGCCCAGGTTACTACTCTAATGGGGAGGCGAAAGCCATCACTCTGTGGCTAGGCTTATAAATGCCCCTGGGAAGATAGCCTAGTACTTACCTATGAACCTATTAACCTAAATTACTTTTACTGATGTACTTAAACTTTTATGAGCTGTTAGCTAAAAAGTGCATACAAAGTCTTACATAACTTTATGATTCTGGAAGACTGTATTCTGTAGTCTGCAGCTTTTTAAACCTTTTTTGCTTTTTGGCTTTGTGACATCACACGGGAAACTTGAAACTTTGTGGAAATAATTAAGTAAGCTGTTGTTAACTGGGTAATGTATTTTTATGTTCTGAAGGAGCACTGTTGAAGGTTGTAGATTTTCTGAAGTAGTGCTGGTCTGTTGAAGTTCTTTGAGGCTTTTTCTGAAGTAAAAGCTGGTGTTCTGCAATTTGTCTAACAGTTGCAATTACTGTATGTAGAGGTAAGTTTTAGAGGTGTCTTACCAAAAGGTCTGCTCTGTAAGGATTAACTGTACAGCTGTCAGCTGTGGCCTTATTTTGTATGGAATTTACAATCTCCCATCTGGAAAACACTGGTGTGCTGCTGAAAAGTCTGTTATGAAACATTTGCTGCAGCTACTGACAGATACAGTTGTTTCTGCTGAAGTTCTGAAAAAGTGCTCTGAATGAACACTTGTACCTGTAGTCTGACTGCTGATAAGATTGCTATGAAGGAAACACTGTTCTTCTATAGATTGCTCTGTACAACACATGTAGTCTGACTGCTGAAGCAAGGTTGCTATGGGGTTTTGGGACTTACTTTTACTGCTTTTTCCCCATTCATACTTCATAGTGGCTTGCCATTGAAAGACTTAAGACTGTAGTATACTGGAATTAAATGAAAACAACTGAAATGAGACTGGAATGAAAGTTTTTAGTTGTTAATTATACAAATTTGTGCTGAACAGGTGCCAGTCCCTCCTTTATATGCCAAGTCTTTTGTACTTTCACAAAATGCATGCTGCAAACATAGTAGTTTGGTTAATAACGCTTTATTAGATGTTAACAATATCCGAATACTGTCTTTAATAGCAGTGCTGATAAACAATAACAGTCTGTAGAAATTCTGGAGTGCTGGATAACAGTAACAGTGCTGATAAATATATCCAAAGTTTCTGCAAATTTTCTGCACATATATATTGATAATATCAACTGAAACAGTCTTTTCCTCCTGAATAATATAAATATTTAACTTGACTTCTGTACTCTGGCTTGAGTGTCTGTTCTGAAATCCAAAAACTAATTTCTTTTCTGTAATGCTGGATATTTAATCTTTTCTGTATGCCAGTCTGAACCAACTTACTGACTTCATTAACTGTATCTGAATTATTTCTTAATAACTTCATCATATCAGTTATGAAGGCTAGATGCTGAAACTGGTCTGAATTTGGATTGTGATGGAATAAATTGTGGTAAACTACTTGCGTCCTTGAGGGCTGGCCTTTTTGTTAATCTCTATATGCGTCTGTTTGGCCATTTGCATCAGCCGTACTTGCTAGCTGCTGTGTGGGCGTGAACACTAAAATATAAGACACTAAGGACATAACACTTTGTTGGGAGTGGGAGAATAAAGTCCTCTGTAGTGCACACCTTGGCATTTAGTTTAATTGTATTACTCAAAATATAAGGTGGATTTATGTTGTAGTCAAAGTCCATCTATATTAACACTGGTGCCAATCTTTTTGTTTTGTTTTTTTTACAGAGTTGTTGCAGACTTATCAGACTACCATTCTTCTCACAAAGTACTTACTATTTCCAAGTGATGACTGGGAGGATTTAAAATGTATCCAAGTGCACTTACAGGCTGCTGCTTTTCAGTGTGTAATGCATATATGTTTTATTTGAACTAGCTTTCAAAGATGATGGATTTAAAATGGTTGAGCAAGACTACTAGCATAAAAAACAGATTTAAAATTTTCAGAAAATCATTGCTAAATTAATACTGTTGGAATTCATCTAATGTGGTTAATTGTGAAAAAGAAATGAAAAGAAAACACAGTAGGGAAGCCTACTGCCTTAGGTATTCCACATTAATTCAAAAAATAATTGCTGAATGAATAAATATTCTATTGGAATTCATCAAGTATAATTGCTTAATAAATACATCTAAGAACACAATAGGTAAGCTACTGTCTTAAGAAGCTCATGTTATAAAGTTTGAAAAATTGATTTAGTCTGAACACCTGCTACTTCTACTCTGACCAGATAAAGCATGCTATTCATGCAATAATTTGTTTAATGGATGACTTGATACAAGTCTTGGCCAAGATGAGGAGTTAGATGGAAAAATGTTATATGTGCTAGCTATGTGAGAAAAACTGAATCAGTCATTTGATAATGTTTCATGAAAGAAAGGAGGCATTTAACAGCATGCAGCATAATCAAACGATTGTAAAGCAAACAACTCACCAACTTCCACTTGCACTAGTGATTTTGAAACTAATGATTCTTCTGCCTAACTCAAAATATTACATGAGAATGGGATACTCAAATGAGAACAAACTCTGTTTCTTTTAAGATAACAGCCCGTAATAAAAACTTGCAGAAAAAATCATTTCTGGGTTTTATGTAATACAATTTTTGCTCAGAAGACTCCCTACACTAAATAATCCAAAGAAGAAAAGGAATGACTGCATTTATTCTGCAGTCAACATACAAAATGCAATCATGAAAACAACACATCACTGATTTGTTTCCTATGAACTGGCAAGATGTAAGAGTACAGTTATCTACTCATCCTGGAAGGGCATGAATAAAAATCATTCATAATGATGAACTGAACTCCCACAATGGACAGTGCACAGGAGGAAAGTTTTATACCCAATACTGCTCCATTGAACAAATGTACTCAAATAGTCTGCAAACAGGGCTTTCAAAAAACATAATTACGACATTGTTTGTCCACAACTAGATGAATAACACCACAACTAACTAATGGCTTAGCAAAAGACTTCTTAAAAACTAACATTTTTATTTCTGTTAATACTAATAACTTTATTAAATAAATGATTCTTCATACCTGCAGTCATTCCATTTCTGAAAAATATCCATTTCCATTTTTTCTGTCTGATTAGGTGAAAATCTAAATTCAGATACCAGCTCTGGTGTGTATTCTGAAGGATCAAGGTCTCCAAGCTCAGCTGTAAAACATTACCATGCATTAATATCACAGATTAGTCTGACATAATTATTGTTAACTTATGAAATAAAATGGTTAGGTACTATCAAAGGAAACAAATTCATATTTTACATGTCTTTTTAATGAATGTTCTTTTACAGGTAAAGGCAAATTCCAGCAGAGTAATATGAATTTTAAATGAGAGTTTAATACTAATTGAAAATACAAACCATCAGCAAATAATTCAGACATTAGAGGAATGACTGCTTCAGTACAGCTAACATTCTAAATTACTATTTAATTAATTAACCCAATTCCTAACAGTTTTGTAGCTTTATACATGAACTACATCCATACCACCATGCACCATAATGTTCTACCTTTAAACTAAATATAACAGCTATGTCCTTAACATATCAGGGGATATCTGTAGTTTGGCAAAAGTCAATTTTTTTTTTTACATCTCCCACACTTTAGGGTACAAGCATCTCTGGTCAGCATATGATGTGACATCACATGTCAGACAAAGACTGTGTGC
Source organism: Protopterus annectens (assembly GCF_019279795.1). NCBI lineage: Eukaryota > Metazoa > Chordata > Ceratodontiformes > Protopteridae > Protopterus > Protopterus annectens. The sequence goes on from NC_056731.1 coordinate 662,613,619, forward strand.
ACAAACATTCTGCTCCACATTAAATCTTCATAATTTCCTGACTTTTACACGTTAGTCTGCTAATGATCTCTATGCAGTATCAGTATGCATGTACTAACACTGCTTTTATAACAGCTTCTCTCTATCACGCATCAGTATCAACATTCATATGAGACCAGTTTTGACCTTTGCTGAAGGAAAAATAGCAGGTCAAACTATGCTACTGAACAATGTTATGAGTAACTGCTACTATGATCCTTTATGTAGTACGATCCTTTACTTCTCTAATCAGCATCTCACCCCATCTAACTTCATATGCCAAAAAAAGTCTTACTACCAAAAGAATAAAACTGGATGGTAACTCCCCCAAACAAGTTTCCTCTGCAGAAATGGTAGTCTTTCCTAAAAATAAGCTTAAATATACATGCTATAATCTGTGATGCTCTCCAAATATACCAACTGTTGGCTTTTGGTGCCGTAAAATTCACCCTTATTTCACGATAATACAGCCTTTTGCTTAACACATGAATTCACTGCCCTATGTCACCTATTCTAGCATACTGATTCCCTTTCACAAATGTCTATAATCATTTTAACTAACTCACCTACCTTATTCAATGAAAAAGGATATGAGAGCAAATCAACTAATTAAAGAATCCTGAACTAACAAACCTTCTTAGTTTATTACTGGGAATATGTTGTGAACCATACACCTGGATAATTTCTAAATATCTCAATGTTTTTGCCCCATTCTTTATCAAAATCAAATGGGAAATGCCCCTTACTTCACTTGACAGCTTAAAAACAATGGCTGTAACTTGTGTCTTATGTATATTAATTCTATGCCTTGTTGGCCTCTAATATTGCTTCAATACAGGCCATACGTCTGACATACATACTATTGGAAAAATACAACTGTGTAATATATTTACCATAAAATGATAGATTTAAGGGCAGGTCATTGCAACAGGAAAATATAACAACTATGTTTAACTACTTTTGTTTCATGTGTTCTGGCTGGATTTCTTCAAATGCCTCCATCTTTGCCATAAAGACCAACTCTGACCTCATGCTTGTGAAGTCTGACACTCAGGTACACCAAAGAAAAGTTTCTCTTTGGAATGCAATCAAATGAATCAACTAAGCAAACATAACTAGAACTGTAATAACAACTGAGAAATATTCTGAAAGCACAATAACAATGAGAATAGTTGACCAGCTCCATTGGTGTACAATGAAAAAGCTCTGACTAAGGCTCAGGTAATCAGAGCGTCTGATTAATGGCATATGCTAGTAGATGCTGAATCTGGTATGGGGAGAAGATAGGTCTGGGTAACAGAGGGTGGGGCTGGATGGTCAGCAGTGGCTAAAAAGCAGACAAGAAACAATGAGAAGTCCTACAAAGGGGAAAAGGAGGAAGAAAGCCTTACTATTAAATTATTTCACTTCAAATATCTACTGTTACTCAAATATCTTAAACAAATCTGCTATTTTCTTCAAGAATTATCACTACGATAGTGAATTATAACACGTGGGTAGGATCCCTATTAGTTTTTGGTTAACACATGGACGGTGGACAATCACAGGACCCTTGCAGCATAACCATGGTAAAACTCTTCTTTTTATCCTACTACCTACTTGAAGTGAATTATGAAGGTGCGTACAATGGTCTTTAAGCATATTGTGCTGACACACTACTAAAAATGAACTGCTTAGCTTGTTGCTGCTTTTGTGGCATTTGCTATCATAATGTCTAAGAATGTTTGATTTGGCTCATCACACCAAAAGTCAATACGCTGGTCAATCCACCTTGACAAGGTTTTGGTTGCAGGCTGGCCTTCCTTTCTTGACAGACAAAAAGCTGATCTGTTTCCAAAAGATGTGCATTTACTTTATGAAGTACCTTAACTTCTCTCTGTGTAAAATGCATCTACTCATCCTTCTCATTCTGGTCTAGTCTGGAGAGCATATTGAAAGGTGGACAGAGTGGCTGAGCGACGCTGCTAAGATTTATCGACGGGATTAGTTCTTACAGGCATCCATTCATTGTGTAATGTGTAAAGTGACCTGTACATGAGCACTTGTAACTCAGAAATCCTGCTTGTGAAACTGCGGACAAAGTGTTTTTCAAGACAGGCACTGTGTCTGCAAATTCAAATGAAGGTATAAGTGTGCTTTATAGCAAGAAACTGAAATCCCAAGGAGGAAAGATGCATCTTCTAGGATGTCTTAAGTAACAGGCTCCTTTCAGAAACACCTGAACAGTGCAGTTTGCTGTTATGTGTAGAAAAGATAGTTCACAAGTAAAAACTGATTCAGACAAATGAGTAACATAACCTGGAAATGTTAGAAATAAATGGATAGCTCAGTAGGTATAGAACTTTTGTGGCAGTCCAAGACGTATTACCACTGTGTGATGCATCTTTTTACCGGTGGAACTTTCCTTCCTAGGTCTATTCCTTAAAGAGACTATATCCAGTCGGACTAACTTGGTACTCAACTATAATAACAAATAAGTATACTAAAAAATAAGTTATCTAAAAATAACCAAGTAATAAATTAATATGTCATTGGGAAGACAATACATTTAAAAATGATAACATTTAGCACACAATTTTCTACACGAAGTGTGTAGCATGCCATATTTTGTCCTGCAGTGCTTCCTTTTTGTATTTTTACATAATCATAAGCACTAAATTACTGAAATAAATCACAATGGATTTAATATGCCTTACATTATATTATCCAGCTTATACATGGTCTGATTTGCTAATGAGTCCACTTGTTTGGCAGGTTTTTGTCTACAAATTGCTGACAAATGAAAGCTATATTCTGTCTCCAATAAACTACAAAAACAAGACAACTCCATAATTATTTAATTATAATGTAAGGACAACTTTGTAATTACTAAATTACAGTGTTGGGTTTCATCCTAAGACAGCCTGCATGTAATGTTTCTACCCTGGCTGTAACAATGTCATAGTATATTAATAATTTTACTGTTCAGCCATCTGTTACAAACGTCTGTTGGCTGTTAATTTAAATAGAAATGCATAAGCCACTGTATTCCTGCATACAGATATAATGTTGGAAGGGCCTATCCTTTTAGGGGATCATTTAGTATTTATTAATTTTAGTTACACTCTACTTTGCTCTTGTATTCTAAAACAGATAATACTTTAGAAAGAATCAACAATAATGCCCAGCATGCATTTCTAAACTTTAAACAAGGCACAATAAAGCAAATATATTTTGTGGCTGTGAAATATACTGATTTGGTAAAGTGTCTTACGTCTATACATGTTTCTGGATAAAACAGCATCTATTTTATACATAAAACATTACAGAAACTGATAGTGTGTGAGTGTGTGTTTGTGTGTGTGTATTTTTTTTTCTTTCTTTCTTTCTTTGCTGTTTGCACACACTGTTCCTGCCAACCATCATGCCACTGCCATGGTAGAAATCATCAATTTGCTCTTGTTAATGGGGGCTAGAGCATGACAGAGGCAGGACCACCAACTAGACAGTGATCAAAGGATTTTGTTGTCATTTCTTAGATATTTTTTGCTTATTGCCATTCAAAGGAGGGCATGGGATGCACTTCAATGATTTCTTAAATATCATTAATTAACATATAATTAAATTATGTCATTTTAAACTGCTGAAACAACTATAGTAAGAAAACATTTAAATTCATTACATAATAAATTGACATGTGCAGCTGAACAGAACCACTTTATTTTTATGCAGATTGATGTTCTCTACACTCAGGAAAAAATACTTGAACATAAAAATGATCCATCTATATTAAGCATACTAATGCACAAATAGTAAAACATCCCATTTATTATACTTTTATCACAAAGTCTTTCTTTTTAATATAAATGTACTGGCATTGTTGAGCTGTTTTTTACATTTTAGTCTTTTTATCCAGAGTAAACAGTTTATTGATATGATTTTACTTGACAACTGCATCCCACTTTGCAGCCTTTATTTAACATTTGGGTGTTTATTATTTGAATACCATTTTGGATTTTTATGCTCTTCACCCAAGATCATATACTCTCATTTTATACAACATGTGACACTGTAATAGGTTTACTCTTAAATTGTGCACTGCATATTACAAAACTCACAGCACAACCAGAGCTTGCAGCAAATGATTAAACTTGTTATGGGCCACAGTTCCACTGAACTAGAGTACAATTTGGAAGATAAATGTGTTTTATTGATGTTGGCAATGCCTGCAAGGGTAGCAAACAAATGCACTATATCCAGAAGCGCCCAACAAAATTCCTGCCATTAGAAAAGTTTTACTACTCTTGTACTTCAGTGAACTTTTTTTTTTTTTTTTTTTTGAATTCTCCACAAAACATAAACCAGGGCTGTAGTCCAAGAAAACTTTTTAGAACTATGAAAAAGAGTCCTGTGACTTTGAAGAACAGTCCTATTAATCTTGGTTGGCTATGGTCTTGCTCCACACAAGGGTGAGATCACAATGGCAACTCTGATTTCAGCTCAGGACCAGATAAGATAACATATTCAGGTCAGTTTTCATTTGTGTAAGCTAAGAAGCACTTCATTCTGTGTCTGAATATGTGCATAACACCTGATTTATATGACAAAAAGGGATACAGTTGATCTTCATAGAAAGTTCCACTTCAGAGTTAAAATTCAAAGCAAGTGTGATTTCAGAGTCCTTCAGTCTTTTTTTTTCCATTTTAATGAGCAACTTCTCCAGTTTTTGCATTACAGGAACTGAACATAACTGTTTCGGATTACACCTTCAGAGAATACACACATACCACAGAGAAATTGGTTTTAAACATTTAATTTCTTACCAATGCTGCATTTAAGTGGTATAACTGCTATACACAAAACTGGTTTATTCAAAGATAAAACAAATCTTCTCAGTTTTGACACTTAGTCTAAACAATATTCAATATTTTTAGATGTTTCAAGACTGATTGAACAGGATGTCCTTAAAAGGGAAATAAAATCTACTGAATTATCCCTAAAACAGAATGTAGAATCCTCAACATATAAAAGGAAGTTATATACTCACCATAACGTTCCATGTTTGTTGTCCATCTCGCCTTCATTTTTTTCTGGTTGGGTTGGAACCGAGAATCGGTTCTGACTCGGCCTATACTAAAGCGCGAGAGGTTCTACTAGCTTGAGGCTATACCCTATCCCATCATGCCTAGGGAGGAAACCCCAGATCTTGTTTGCAAATATTAAGCTGCGGTAGCATTGTCGCCTCACAGTAAGATGCTGTCCGGTTCGATACTCAGCTAGAGCGTCTTCTGCATGGAGACATGCATGAATGGGCGTACCTTCGTTGAAGGTTGTGCGTCAGGGCTGGTAACTCGGCACGTAAAAATCAACTACCAATCATTAGCGGACCGGAGTTCCACTGTGGTGACCCCTAACTGGGAAAAGCCGAAAGACACAACAACAACTAAGATAATTATACCTACATACAAAGTTACAGCCGCAACATGTACTGTACAAGACTAAAGAAGGACATCAGAGAACACAGTTTCCAAATCCAACAAAGACCTTTCGATCCCCCAGGAGCGAAGGTTGGGGGAAGGAGGGTGGGACGAAAGATTGAAGGCAAGATGAACAACAAACATGGAATGTTATGGTGAGTACATAACTTCTTTATGTTATGTTGTCCTATCTCACACCTTCATTCTTTGCTGGTTGGGACAGAGTCCCTAGCACCTTCTTTCTTGGGTGGCTCAAGGGAACAAACTCTTCAGAACAGTGGATCCAAAGGAGGTCCTGTTCCGGGAGGCCAAATCTACTATGTAATGAGTGATAAAGGTATGAGGCCTTACCCATGTGGCTGCAGCACAATTTGATCCATAGGTAATCTAGCCTGAAAGGCAGATGAGGTGGCAATGGCTCTTGCTGAATGACCTTTTATCTTACCAGGCAATTGTTTATTTTGGGAGGTATACGAGTAGGAAATAGTATCAGTCGGCCACTTAAACAGAGTGACGTTTGATACTGGAGCACCCTTTCTTTTGTCTGAAAAGGAAGCAAAGAGCTGATCCAATTTTCTGAATTGTTTAGTCCTATCCATCAAGAATCTTAGTTGCATGTGTACATCTAGTTGGTGTAACTTATACTCTACCTTGTTGCTGTAATTTGGGAAGAAAACGGGAAGGTCAACCGATTGATTCAAGTCCCTCTCAGAACAAACTTTCGGGAGGAATGATGAAATATTTCCAAGGGAAACTCTATCCTGATGGAAAACCAAGTAGGGGGAGCCTATGGACAATGCTTGGATTCTGATACTCACCTAGATGATGTGCTGCCCACTAAAAATACTGTTTTCCACATTAGGAACTTCAGACAACAAGATGCAACTGGTTCATAATGAGGAAGGATTAGAGTGGACAATACCAAATTGAGATCCTAAGGAGGTGGTGGTTGTTTCACTAGGGGCCTTAACTAAAAGATGCCTCTCAAAAAAGCCTTGCAGATTCTATGGGACATAATTTTGAAGCCCATTTCTCCAATGTGATAGATAGAAATAGCAGCCAATTGTACTTGTATGATCGCTGCTGCTGCACTCTCATTGAAAATTTTGCTAAAAAGTCCAAAATAGATGATACAGGGGCCATGAAGGGATTAATGCAATTGTTTAGAGCCCAACAGGAAAACATCTTCCATTTACTTGCATACAGCTTCCTGGTTGTCTTACGGGATGAAATCAGAATATGTTTCACAGTGGGGGGATAAGTCTGGAAGCTTGGCTAAAATCGGAAGTGGAGCAGCCATGCTGTCAGTTTGAGGGTTTTGAGAGAGGGATAGAGTATCCCTGATTAGTGCGTCGGGATGTCTGGGACTGGGTCCAGAATCCACGGATCCTCTAGTAGATGGTGCCACAAGAAGGGGAACCAAATCTGAAGAGGCCAGTACGGGTGAGAACTATCAACCTGCTTCCCAACACATTGGCTTTCTGCAGAACTTTGGGAATCAAGGAGGGAAAGCATAAGGAAGATCCAGGGGACCAATCGTGTACAAGTGCATCCTTTAGTGGCTCTTCCATAGGGGGAACAGGGCAAACTAGCTGCTGCATTTGGCATTCGTGGATGTGGCAAAAAGGTTGCATCAAGGCTGGCCCCACTTGCGAAAAACCTGGTTTGCAATCTGTTGTTTTAGAGACCACTCGTGAGGCATTCGAATAGCTCTATTTAGTTTGTCTGCTATCATGTTAGACTTCCCAAGGATATGCATTGCTATCAGAAAATGTTGGAAAGATACTGCCCAATGCCATACTCTTTGAGCCTCTTGACATAGGGGGTAAGATCTGATTCCTCCCTTGTTTGTTTATGTACCACACAAGTGATATATTGTCTGTCTGGATTGCAATTGTTCCTAGTGGAAGGGAGTCCTGGAACGTCTGCAATGCAAAAACCACTGCTCTCATCTCTAGGACATTGATATGCAAGTGGTTCTCATATTCTTGCCAGACTCTTTGGACAATCTTCCCCAGATAATGCCCCCCACCCTATCTAGGAAGCATCCATGGTAACTGTGGCTATTGGTTGTGGAGGAATGAACGATCTGCCCAAAACCACCTGAGTAGAGTGAAGCCACCAGTGTAGGGCCCTTTTTCAGGATTCCATTATGATGATCTTGTGGGATATGGGTAACTCCTGCATGGACCATTGGGTGAAAAGTAACCACTGAAGGACTCTCATGTGTAAGCATGTGAGAGGTACCAAAGTTACTGCTGCCGCTATGGTACCTAGGACTTTTAGAATAACCTTTACTTGAACTTTCTGTTTTGTGAGGAGATTTTCTACTTGCTTACGTATGGTTCGCATCCTGTCAGGAGGAAGTTTAGCCATCATTTCCCTTGTGTCTAAGTCTGCTCCTATAAATACAATATGCTGTGATGGCAATAAGGCAGATTTTTCGAAATTTATTGTAATGCCTAGTTGAGAGCAAGGTGCATGGTGTTGTTTCTTGCTCTGGTTAGTAGATGCTCAGTGGTGATGGTTAAGAGCCAGTCATCCAAGTATAGAAACACCTGGAATCCTAGACGCCTAAAGTGAGCCAGCCCTACTGCCATGCATTTGGTGAACACTCTGGGGGCTGTAGTGAGACTAAAGGGCAGAGCTCGAAATTGATAGTGACTGGCTCCCAGCCAAAAGCACAACTGATTTTGGGATTGCCTGTCCATTTTTATATGGTAGTACCCATCCTGGAGGTTTGTCGAGCACATCCAATTGTCTTTCCTCAGGAAGGGGAGTATTGACTGCAGTGTCACCTTCTGGAACTTTGATTTCTTTACCGATTTGTTTGGTGTGCTGAGATCCAAAATGAGCCTCCAGTCCCCTGTCTTTTTTGGAACTAAAAAAAAAACCTTGAGTAAGTTCCGGATCCAATTTGGTCTGTGGGGACATTCTGGATGACTCTCTTTTTCTAGCAACCTTTGGATTTCTAGGGTTGCCTGGTCCCTCTGAGTGGGTGGAACATCCGGGACTGATCTTTTTATTGAAGGGGGGAGGAAAAGGTTATGTAGTAACCCCAGGATATGATCGGTTGTACCCATTTGCCGTTTGTTATATTTAGCCAGATGTTTGGGTACAATGACAAGCAACCCCTGACTGCCTCCAGATGTGGACAGACCAGCCTCCTTTCAGGAGCACTGGAAGGGCCTAACAAGGAATGCATCCCTGTCTCCCTGATTCTTATGACTCCCTCTGCCATGAGGTCGGGGTCTTCCATTGCTATTTCCCCCTCTGCCCCTGGGGGAAGGATCACCACATGCATCTGGAAAGGCTCTTTGGGACTTACGTGACCAAATCCCCCCCCCCCCTGGCTTTTGGGGTAAGGCCTGCTGAGAAGGGAGAAATGAACTCCCACGGCAGAGTCTTTTCTTCTTGCTCGCACCTGGTCACCATTTCTTTTACTTTCGACCCAAACGAAGATGAGATATCGAATGGGACATTGATAAAAGAAGACTTGAAGGGCTCTGCAAACTCACATAAGTGCATCCAAATGTCTCCTTAGGGAGATTCCTGTACCTGCTGCCCTACTTGCTCCATCAGCCGCATAGGAGATAAGCTGCATGGAGGAGTTGACTACCAAATTTAAGGTAGCAAGCTGAGAGGTGATTCTGTCTGAAACCTCCACAGCTGTGGAACCTTGGGGAGTATCTCCCAACTCCTTCAGGAGATCCCTCTGAAGTCTGGTAAAGTGAGTTAAATAATTCAGCAACCTGTGGGTAAAGGCTGCTGATGAAAACATATGCCCCTCTGTATCTGTCCATCATTCGAGATTCCTTATTCAGTGGATGGACAGATGAGGAAGTCTCAGACAATTCCTTTTTGGTGGTCGCGGCTATCACCATGGCATCTACCGGGACATGTTTTGTCAAGAATTCCTTGTCAGAGTGCACTGTAATGAACTTATTTGGCCTCCACGGAACAAGTTCCATGGACTGTGGAGAGCCCCACAGCTTTCGACTGACTACATTGAGGAGCTGATCGAAAGGTGGAGTCACCCAAGAGATGGAAGGGTGAGACCCAAAAGCATCCAGGTACACCGACTCATCCTCGGAAGGATTGATGGACTTCCAGGCACCCCTCTGTTTACGAATCTGTAGGATGTCTGCAAAGGAGACATCTTCAGAGGGGGACCGTGGGGGCCCTTCCAAGTCATCCAGGTCAGTGTCTGAGGTTATGGACTCATCCAGGGAGTCTGTGCGCTTCCTCTTGCACAATCTCTTCTGAGGGACCTCCTCAGACGAGTACTCTGGGGAAGTTTCAGAAGAGATAGTCTTGCCCACAGGGGCATCCTGGGGCTTAGGGTCTCTACGCTTGGGAGAGAAGGACGGTGCTAAGACTGACAGAGGTGCTTTGGGGGAAGAGTACTCAAACCCGAAAGTGGAGCTGTCGGGGGTGATAGCACTCTCTCCATCAGCTCAAAAGCCCTCTCACCCCACTCCGTGGAGGTCCCCGGTTCCGAAGACTCAGAGGACCAACCACAAAGCAGAGAGGTTGGCTCTGAAGCTGATGTGGGACCCAAGCTCAACCGCGCCAAAGCCCTGACAGGGAGAATCAGCTCAGACTGCTGTCCGATCCAACTCACCTCCCCGGACCCGCCTGGAGAACGTTGGCTCCTAGACTACTCATATTCCGACAGAACCGATGTAGTCAGAGCAGGTGTTGGAACTGATGATCATGTTGGAGGTTTCGGTTCCAACGTTTCCCCTATTATTGGGCCCAAGACCTCTGGCTCTGAAGTCCCCAATCGGGTCAGAGGAGGAATCGAAGAAGGGAATGTTGCCTTTGTCAGCTCCAGTTCCTTTTGGGTCAAAGTGGATAGGATTTTAGCTAGCGCTGGTGTACGAAGTAGTCTCTTCACCACCTATTCTACCTCATCATCAGACAAACTCCTTGAGGAACGGGACAGCAATGAAGGTGATCTCGCCCTTTCTAAGAGTAGAGATCTTAAGGTTGGAGTAACCAGTTCTAATACAGGGGACCATCTCCTAACCTGAAACTCTGTCAGTTCCATAACAACTGATGGAATCGAAGAGGTAGTCTTTTTGAAGCCAAGAGCCCTTGGTTCTGAAGTAAGTGATTTTGTCACCATTTTTTTAGGCGCCTCCGATGCCACATCCAAAACCAGAACTCTTTTTCCCTACTTCTCCGATTTTGTGGAGGAACAAGGGGATCCTGAAGAATGTTTTGAAGTCTGAGGTCCTTCCAAAGCTTCTGAAAAGGGAATCTTCTGCAAACCTCTAACAATAAGTTTGTTTTTGCATTGAAGGGGAACTCTACTGCTGAACGCATGGCAAAAGGCACAAGATTCTTGTAAGTGTAGGGCACCTAGGCAATAAACACAACTGGTGTGCCCATCAGTAAGCGATATTTTTTGGGAGCATCTGTCACATTTCTTGAACCCAGACTGTTTGGGTTCTTTTTGATCCTTAGACATGTCTGCACTAAAAACTCAAACAAAATAATATTCTGAAAACTCTTGTTACTTCACAAGATATTCAAGGCAAAAAACAAGTCAAAGAGCAGTACACTCAGCTGATTATCAAAAAGAGAACTATATATATATAATGTATATACACCTACAGCTTCACCCAGAAGCTGCAACAGAAACTTGACAATAAGGGAAAAATGATCAGTCCTCAACTATCGCTAGTTCAAGCCACACACGCGCACACCAACAAGCAGGAGAAACCAAAACAGTCAAAGAGGGAAATGAAAACACAAACAGAAAGACAGGGGAGCGGCCCTCTAACTAAAACGGACTACCTAAAAGAAAGGGGAAAGCTCTCTAACTAAAAATGAGCTTAGGGATAGGGAATTACGACAACAACAAGCCTGACGAAAAGGGAACGATGGCCAACAACAATAAAGCAGAAAAAGACACAGATAAACAGCTGTGAAACTACTAAAGATAGCCTAAGGAATTTAACTATCAAAACTTTTGAACAAGTAGTAAAGATTAATAACAATGAAAAACTTAGCCAGGAGCCAGTCAGAAATCATCCGATCTGCTTGAGAGGTAAATGAGATCTGGGGGGTTCTTCCCTAGGCATGATGGGATAGGGTATAGCCTCGAGCCAGTAGAAGCGATCGAGCTTTAGTATAGGCCGAGTCAGAACCGATTCTCAGTTCCAACCCAACCAGCAAAGAATGAAGGCGAGATAGGACAACATAACATCTGTTGTTTTCTCTTTCTTAAAAATAGCTACATTTATCACAAATTCATTTTTCACTGACATATATTATACATTTCTGAAGGGCAGCTTCATCTTATAATACACAAATGGTATCAATGCATTAATTCATGAGATGTTATGTGCATCACAACTAATCTTACAGTTTTTGTGAAGAGTAACTTCTCCTCCCTTGTTACAATATTGACTGAGCAAGAAGTTGTGTCTGCAGTGTTTGGACAACCATTTTTGTTTAGCATGGGCTAACAAAAACCTTATATAATACAAAATACATACTGTGATGAGTTGTTTCATTGCTCCTTTCTTGTTTCTCTCCTTACTTAAACCGCTTCATTTCATGATGCATTAATTTACTTAAAGAGTTTTCGATTTTTTTAAGTCATTAGTATAAAACTGACTACATATTGTTTCAAAATAAACAATGACATAGTACTACAAGAAAAGCAGAACATATATGAGGTTGGACCAAAATCCTCTTATCAGACTTAGCTGTACAGTCCTGGTAAAACAAATGTCTAAAAAAACAACAGAATTGTGGCACATATAGATAAACTTCCTGCCGGAGGAGTTGCTTGGGAAAAATGAGGAATGATATGAGTCAGGAGTACATATCCAGGGTAGAATCTCCTCCTAGTATCTCCATTGGAAAGCAGGGACTGTTGGAGGTGCTTGTTTTCAAGGAGGCAGGGCCAAATAAGGTTCCACAATTTGCAGAAACAGAAGACATGCTTACAGTAGATACCCACTGTATGCAAGCCTCTTGGGCCTCAGTAGGTATGAGTACAGTGTAAATGAAGGCATTAATACTGCTGCTGCTCCAACCTCAACAAGGGGGATGAATGAGTCATAGAATTCTTAACCCTGATAATTAATGGACCCAATGGGGTGCTGAAGAGGAGGACAGTAAAAACGTTGGGTGAAGAATCCTCTGATCTTTTTTCTTATCTAGAATATCTGGCTATAGTTGAAGCAATCATAATGGCAAAAGCAACCATAAATCATACACCTTGCTCTATGGTGGCTTTGAGCACCACTGACCCTTTTAGGTTTCCCTGGGTTTAAGTGCAGCACATGAGTTGGCACATGGTAGGTTAATTTTGAAAGGGTATGTCTGAGGCACTGGGGGAAACCATTAAGTGAAAAAAGTGGCCTGCATTTCAAGAGAAGATGAGTTTGTTCTAGTTGGATTGGAGAGTAGTAGATGTCTGAATGTTGTGTACTTGGCAAAAAAGTCTTGTGAAACTATCCATACCATTTCTTTTTATCAGAAAGTCAGAAGTCATATCATTTTGTATGAAAATATTGCACTCAGAGATAGCTGACTAAGATTATGGGGAGTAGCTTAATGACTGTGAAGGATGAGGCAAACAGGAACTACAACACTGCCCGAAGGAGAATGTATTGTGGATATAAACCAGCAAAATATTCAGGAACTACACAAACCAACTTACAAGCCATTATTTAGTCAATTTCCTGTCCTACTATACCTGAAGCATGTTTTATATTCTTGAAACTAGCATGTGTGCTACAGTGAGTTATTAGCTAAAACTGTGTATGTTTACACATAGCTAAATTCCACCCAACTTGTTCTTCTGGTAATGGTGGAAACAGATGGCAAAACAGACCCAAACAGTTATTAAAAGTCAGCAGACAAAAATATAAATACATGAAGATTCTACCTACAAGAACTCAATTTGTGGAAATTACTGCTGGCAGTAAGATTTGCTGAAAACATTGAAATAAGCTAATAAAGGACAGCTGAACTGGAGAGAATAGTTTATTAAAAAGTGACCTGCTATGCAAGAAATTAAAAGTGGATTATAGAGAAAAAGGAACATTATAAATATGAAAGGACTGTTTTCCAGCAGACTAGTGTATTACGTTATATAAACCACCTCAGAACTTTACCTCAGCCCCGTGTTACTCACGGGGCAACTAGTTTGTGCAGTGAGCAGCATTTATGCATTTAGCTAGGACTACTTAAGTCTATCTTACCTTATTATAACACCCAGGACTATTTTTACTCAGAGAGCACCTATTTTGCAGATGGGCAACATCACTAAGCAAGGACCTTTCACTCATCCAGTTATAAACATCCTCCACTCCTATCCATTCAAATACACATTAATACCTGTAACCATGGACGGCCACTTTCCAGCTCGCTCGGCATCCAGCTTGGTGGACATGGACATCCTGAGGCAATGTAACAATTTCCTTATGTACACCAACAACCTCTTAATTCTCGAACAGACAAATACAGAGATGTAGCTACATACTGACAATCAGGGTTGCCAGATTTCCGACTGGCTAGGTAGGGACAAAAAAAAGTCTTTCACAGCAAGTGAAGACTAAAAAAAAAAAAGGTCCTCCAGGTTAGGTCTTTAATGCGGAACATCAGAGTTCCGCATTAAACAAAAGTAGCTCTGTGTTCTAGTGCCCGGGCCAATCAAAAATAAACATGGAGCTACTTCTGTTTAATGCAAAACATCGCAGTTCCGCATTAAACAGAAGTAGCTCTGTTTTGCGATTTTTTTGATTGGCCCGTATACCAGTATACGGGCCAATCAAAAATCACTAAACACGGAGCTACTTCTGTTTAATGTGGAACATCGCAGTTCCACATTAAACAGAAGTAGCTCTGTTTTGCGATTTTTTGATCGGCCCGTATACAGGTATACGAGCCAATCAAAAATCGCTAAGCACGGAGCTACTTCTGTTTAATGCAGAACTGCGATGTTCCGCATTAAACACAAGAAGCTCCGTGTTTAGCGATTTTTGATTGACCCGTATGCCGGTATATGGGCCAATCAAAAAAAAAAAAGCGGAGGCTGCCCGGGATTTAAACCAGCAGTGCGGGACTCGGGATCAGGCTGCTGATCCCGAGACAGTCCCGCTCAAATAGGGACATCTGGCAACCCTGCTGACAATAGATGCTAGATTCTCACATAGAGACACAAAAAGCAGAGAACAGTTTGTCACTGACTCTCAGACATCACTCACTGCACCCGCAAAGGACCACACAGACAGAACCACATATGCCGAGATGCTCACATGTAATTCAGCCAAACCTTAAAGGCTTCTTGGGTGCAGTCCTCAGAAACTCTACATTCAGACAAACAACACAATTCCCATCACAACACAAAGCCACATCTCACTGTGTCGCAACCACCAAGCTGATAAGGTGAAACACTTCACAACTCAATATTCTGGTTAAAAGCGACTCCTTTGTGAGACACACTGATATCCCTCTTACTTGGCTTGATAAGGTGAAGGTTACAGTTAGTTCCCTGTCAGGGGCCAGGATTCACCAGATCACGCAAGTACTCAGGTCAAGGATAAGCACACCTCAAGGCTGGGGAAACAATATAACATGCTTCAGCTACTCCATGTCCAACTAATCATGGGAAAAATCCATTATCGTATTCTTGCTAGATACATGTCCCCCACCATGAACCAGGAAATCCATCTATAATACCTGAAGTTACTAGAATCACCCTCCATCCAGTCCAATACCATATACTCATGAGTAATTAACTACCTCTCCATTAATTAGGAGGCATACATGACAACTAATACGCAGACCCAAAGATTTCTTGACTTTGTAAATTCAAATGCCCTGGAGAAGCTAGTCTGCACTTCCACTAGGGGAACAAATATCCTAGAACTGGCACTCACAAATATGGGAGAGTGCTGCACCCCCCCAATATGTCCTTATTGGTAAGAGCAGATAAAGTGGCCTTCCTTGAAATAAAGGGTAAAACTGGTCTCCCCACCTAAACCCAAAAACTTTAAGAACTTACCTAAGGTAAATTATCCCCTATTAGAGACAGCACAGCAAGTTTCCACAAGCTCCTCCAAATCCAGAAAACACAGAAACCTGAGGTATATACAAAAGCAATATATGACCACATAAAGAACTTCACAGAAACAGCAGTACCAGACTGAAATAAACTCAGGCCAAACTGCAAAAACAAACTACCCCGGTGGACCCATGATATTAATAGGTTGTACAACAAGAAAGAAAAGACTGTTGAGAAGTAAGAGGGAATGTGCACAACAGAGCAAAAAGTCCCTTCATAGTTTAAACAATTGAATCAGAGAGCTAGTCAAGTCTTTAAAAGCAGACTTTAAGGCAAAACTATCCTCCAAAGCTAAGGATAACCACAAGGCATTTTTCAGTTATGTCCGCAACTTAAGGGCAACACACAGCAGTGTGTGGAATTAGTTGTAGATGGTATCCCCTATACTCAGCCAGGAGATGTAGCAAATAGGCTGGCTGACAAATTCAGCTCAAATTTCACCTCTACATCAGCCCCAGTTCTCCCAAAGAAGTACCATCCACCAATCCACTTCCCATTAGCCTGAGCTTATCTAAACAATCCTATCTTGGTTTGTGATTTACCGTGGAGTTGACTGGTAAGGGAAGTTTTATTTGAATTTATATTTTATTTCTTACCACTGTTTTTCATTGCTTGTAGGAAGGAAGGGATAGCCTGTAGGCAAGATGATTTACCTTGATTTATATTTTGTTGTTTTACGTTGTTGCCTCACAGCAAGAGGTTCTCTTGTTCGATTCTCGGCTGGAGTGCGGGGAGTGCCTTCTGTGTGGAGTTCTACATGTCCTCCCCACGGTTGGGAGGGCATTCGAAAGACATGCGTAAATGGGCGTGCCTTAGTTGAAGGTTGAACGTCGAGCTGGCACCTCGGCGTTTGTGAAAGCTTACTGACAATCATTAGCGTACCGGAATTCCGCTGTGGCGACCCCTAACCGGGAAAAGCCGAAAGACAAACAACAACAACAACCTTTAATTTTTCAGTGCTGGTTGTTAGAAAGGGATAGGCTTTAGGCAGGCAAGCTCTAGCCATCCCAAGGCACCTAGTCAGCTAAAAATTCACAAAGACTGCAGACAGAACAATCCAGAGCTTATCTAAACAATCCTATCTTGGTTTATGATTTACTGATCTTTACTGTTAAAAAGAAGTGTTACTGCGAGTGATAGCGAGCAGAAGCTACTATGCGCGACGTAAAGCAATTACAGCTTTTGTCTGACTTTCAGAAGTTGTATGGTTAGAACAACTTTACTGTACTTACATTAATACTGTATACTGCTTGTTCTCTTTAAATTCCTTTGTTACTGGTTTTGATTATTCTTTTCTTGTATAATTTTTTTATTTGTTTAAAGCTATAGATTCCTTAAATGAGCATGCCATTAATGATTTGCTAAAGTACAAACATCTTCATAGGTTCCAAGGTGTGTTCTAGGATAATGGCCCTGCAGTCTTTACAAACCTAGCCCATAGAAGTTTCCTGGCATCGTGCCAACCAACATTAGTTCCCAGTGCCTCTATCAAGTAGAGCCACTGGAGTGATCCCTGGGATGAACTTTCTATTACCCATCCATTCATTAAGATTTATCTTGAAGAGGGTCAGCGAGGTGCTCTGCTTGACATGTATGGGAAGTCTATTACAGAGCAAGGGCAGTCGCTGGGTGAGGAACCTGTCACTCCAGCATGTTCTGTTGATTGTGGTAATGAGACTGAGATCTCTGGAGCATGTGGTGCAGAGGGACTGGGATTTCTTTAGGTGTAGCATTTCTAACAGAGCTGGGTCAGACATGGCTTTGTAAGTCAAGAACAGATCACCTCTAAGTAGGCGATATGAGACAGAAAATAGCTTGAGACTTTTGAGTCTGTCCATGTGGGACATATGTTTAATGCCTAGGATCATTTTTGTGAGGTACTTCTGTGGCCTCTCCAGCTGTTGCAGGTGTCTAGTGAGGTACATGCCAAATGGGGCATTATACTCAATGACTGGTCTAATGAGGGAAGAATATAGATGGAGACGATGACCTCTTTCTTCCTGGATACAAAACCCTTGGTAATGAGATGTGTCACACAGAAGGACTTTCTGACCACAGTGGCAATGTGGTAGTCGAAGGAAAGGTTGCTGTCAACCTGTGCCCCCAGATCTCTTATAACGCCTTCAGTCTTCAGTGGGCTCCAACTGATGTGGTAATTAGTGGGAACTGAGTTTTTAACCAAAGGGGATGACTATGCATTTTTTGGCATTAAGCTTAAGGCCATGGTTTCGACACCAGTCATTGGTCTCAGTGAGGCCTTTCTGTAGGATGTCAGAATCACTTGGGGAGTTAAAAATGGTGCCCAGCTTATAGTTGTCTGTGAACTTGGTCAGCCAGAGTCCCTTTTTGTTGGCCTGGACTTCTGTGAAGTAGATGCTGAACAGGAGAGGACCCAGGACTGATCCCTGTGGGACTCCACTTGTGACTGGTCAGCAGTCTGACTTGGAGTTCGCTTCTTTCACACTGTGTGTTCTATCTGTGAGCCAATTTGCAACCCACC
The DNA here is from genome assembly GCF_019279795.1 of Protopterus annectens. Classification (NCBI taxonomy): domain Eukaryota; kingdom Metazoa; phylum Chordata; order Ceratodontiformes; family Protopteridae; genus Protopterus; species Protopterus annectens. Next base: position 662,631,686 of record NC_056731.1, read on the forward strand.
TAGTGATATAGGAGTTGATAATTAGTTTGGGGAGCTTATCAATAATTTCTGAGTGAGGAATGGTATCAAAGGCCTTGGCCAGATCGAGGTAGGCTGTATGCACCTGCCTAACCTTCATCCACAGACCTGGTGAGTGACTCAAAGAAGTCAACCAGGTTGAGCAGGCATGATCTCCCTTTCACAAAGCCAAATTGCGTAACGTCTAGAGTTTGGAGATTTGCTATATCTTTATTAATCAGGTCCATGATGATGCACTCCATAGCTTTACATATCTGACTTGTCAGGCTAATGGGGTGATAATTCCCAAAGTCTGTAGTCACTCTCCCTTTATGTGGGATGAATAAATGTAGCAGTGCGCCATTCGGTAGGGACAATGCCTGAGGTGAGGCTGTGACTGAACAGGGCATACAGATGTGGTGCCAGTTCACTTTGTAGTTCATGTAGAACACAACCAGGGATATTATCGGGTCCCATGGAAGCTGTATTCTTGGCCTTGGACAATGCAGCTTTAACCTGTGCTGCAATAATGCTGGGTGCCTGGCTTTCTTCCGGTATTGTGATTGGTCCTTTTTGGGAGAAAGAGGGGTAAAGCTGGCATTGAATCTGTCAGCCAGTATGTTGTCAATATCTGTTGGCTGAGTACAGGAGGTACCATTGTGCAGTATCTCAGAGCAAATCTGGATATTGCTGTGGAGGTTCTTGATATAACTATAGAAGGCTTTGTGATTGTTTTTAGTGTCTGCTGCAATTCTGCCTTCATGGCTGGCTTTAGGGGATTTGAAGAGGGATCTCAACTTTTTGTTGAGGCTAATAAGGGAGTTTTTCCAGTCTCCTGACTTCACCTTTTTCTGCAACAGTTTCTTCCTTCTGTTGTAGAGTTTATTAATGGCAGGGGACCAATACATTGGCTTGCTTTTTTGGAGGAGGGCATCTTAGTTCTGTTGGGTATGGCTAGTTCCATGCATTTGTGTACATATTTGTACAGTGCACTGATGTATAATTCAGCAGTCATGCAGCTATTTTCCATTGGCATGAGTGCCGTGAAGTTAGCCACTTCTGTTTTTAGTTTCTGGTTACCTTTGCAGGGGGTGTGGATTTTCATTGTATTAGTTTATGGTCAGATCTGACCAGGGAGGGATTGACTATTGGTGTAGCCCATGTTAATAATAACCAGGTCAAGGATGTTGCTTCCTCTAGTGGGGGTCAGAATGAGCTGGTCCAGGGCAATGGAATTGATGAATTCCAGGAAGCGTTAGGCCAGTATATTGGTGCTTGAGTAGTTTTCCCAGTTGATGGAGGGGTAGTTGAAGTCTTCTAGTAAGAGAGTGTTGGACTGGACCTTGACAGATTCCAGGGTGCTTAGGAACGTGGAATGAGAGTCTAGGGACATGGTTGCGGACCTATAGCAGGCTATGACCTGGATTGTCGTCTTACCCAATGTTAGTTGTACCTGAAGTTTCTCAGATGCATTACGCTGGGCTACTAGTCTGGAGGTGTGCATATCCTTTATGAATATGGAAACACCACTGTCTTTGGAGCTTCGGTCCACGTTTCGGGACTGAAAGGTGTGGAATGAGTTATAGCCTGGTACTGCAGGGGTGCTTTCTGATGCTTTAAACCAGGTCTCTGTTACAGCACAAATGTTGATGTTTTCCATTTTGTAGTCCCCAACCACCGGGCTGCAGACCAGCACTGGGCCGCCAGGCACGGAGTTAAATGAAAATATGAATGTGTGTCTGTATGTGTATGTATGAGTGTGTTTATGTGTCTGTCTGCATGTGTGTGTAAAAGAAGAAGTGACTGTGTATGTATGACAGAGAGTGAGCAGTGAGATTGATTGAGCTGTTATTTTACAATTGCTAAGCAGCACTTTTGCTGTTTAGCGAGTGTAAAATAGAAGTCAAGGAAACTGAAAAAGTGTGTGTGTGTGTGTGTGTGTGTGTGTGTGTGTGTGTGTGTGTGTGTGTGTGTGTGTGTGTGTGTGTGTGAGAGAGTGTGTGAAGAGTGAGAGTGATCCCTGGCAGCATTAACAATGAGGTTTGTGTACCTCTCAACCATACCACTCAACTTCTTGCACAATAAATCTGGACAGAGCCACAAATAATAGGGACAGATTTTAAATATTGCTTTAATAAACACAGAAAGTCAATAAGGCTGCCATTACCTTTACGTACCTCTCGACCATACTACTCAACCTCTAGCAAAATAAATCTGGACACATACCTCTCAACCTCTTAAAGCAAGAAATCTGGACCAAGACAAAAATAATGAGGTAAAAAGGCCCCAATATAGGGACACTTAAGTACTATTCTTACAAACTTAGAAACTAGATAGAAATACAGGTTTTGCATTAGTTTGTAATTTGTGAAGGGTTTGAAGTGTGAAACTCAACTGTGTGCCATTATTTTCTGACTTCAAACCTCAATAATCTGAGTGATTTGCCAGAAAACAACAATTTTATGAGAAACAGACCAAAAATATGAGGCAAAAATCTGGACTTTCTTCAAAAACCTGTACATTTGAGAGGTATACTGGACAGAGCCAAGTAATAGGGACAGAGTTTAAATTTTGCTCTTATAAACTTAGAAAGACAATAAGGTTGCCATTAGGTTTACGTACCTCTCAACCACACTAGCTCAATGTTATACTGTTAAGTAGAATGTCCACGTTTTTATTTTTTTTTTGGTAATTAATGCCAATTGTCGTTTTATTGTACTTTGGAACTTTTCTACCCAGGTCTCAGTTGAAAATACAATACTAGTCCAGTTGGGCCTCCCCTGTAAACAAATGTCAAATAAATAAATAAATAAATATTATGCATTTTATTATGTGTACATGATGGCCAGTCCATGGAAAATTGTCTTGCATGAAACCGGTCTTTGGTGCAAAAAAAAGATGAAATAGCAAGAGTTCTATATTGGCAAAACGGACAGTAGGGTCCGTGATCGTATTTACGAACATATGTATGCCATAAAGAAGAGGAAGGATGTCAATGCATTAGCAAAGCACATTGACCGTTATCCAGGTCACAGTTTTTCTTTTATGGCCATTGACCAGGTACAAACTAACATCCAGGGGGGGTCCATTCCCATTGATACTCGAGACACGTGAGTTGGAGTGGCAATTGAGGACGGATGCCTTTCGGCAACCAGGCCTCAATGAAAACTGCAATATTTCAGCAGTGTTGAGATTGAGGAGCTATTTGAGATAGACTTTTCCACCTTATGTCCAAATATAAGAGGTTCATATCAATTTTGATATAGGATTTATAATATTTAGCGAGTGAAAGATTCAGTGGCTTAGAACACAATAAATTTATAAAACTTTTTCAGAAATCAATAATACTTTTACTTCCATTAAAGGTGTTTGTTACCTTGGTATACATTGTGCATTGAGTTCAGCACTTTGTTATTGGAGTTACTTAGTATAATTCATATGAGTATATGTGTATATCTTTTAATATTTTTATATATGTCTTTGATGACAGAGTGTATTTTTATTGTTACAACATACTTTTTACATTTTACAATTAATATATTGTATCCAGGCTAGTTTTTTAACTACCCTTTTTACAAGTTTATCAGTCTCTCAGTCATGAATTTAATTTTATTGTTTTGTACCTTTATTGTACAAATGGTTTAATTAACATAACTATGCGGTAGTAGTTTTGTAAGTCCGCAATTTAACTTAGGTTGTTGTGTTGTTACATCACTTCCTTTTCCTTTTGTTTTAAAAAAGTGTATGCAAGTTGCATTTTGTGTAATTGTTTTCTCTGAAGAAGCCACTGCAGAGTTAGTGGCGAAAACGCTTGTGGATACTAATAAATTGCGTTCAGAACATTTACATTTTGGTTTCGCAATTCTTGCTGGAGCAAGGTTTCCGTGGTTTTGTGCTTGTTCTTTGGTGCAAAAAAGGTTGGAGACTACTGTTGTACAGTGTAATAAATACAATGCATATTTAAAGGTAACACCTGATAACACTGATCTGTGCTCCACATGTAAAAAGTTGGATGATTTGCTTACCATTGCTAGAAGTAAATCGAGACTTACTGACGATGATTGCACTTGTGCAATTGGCATGGCTTGGAGAACTGTTCTTACATACATTAATGACTGGACTGGTGAGATAAATAATGTTACGCAAAGAGCAAATAGAACACATTTAGGAAATGATGTGTCTATTGTCTGTAAAGATCATTCACCCCTATGAAAAAAGACGATGCCGTCTCTCAACTTTGGAATTCTGGATGCAAGTATTCAGCAATCTGAGGATTCAGTGTGTTTATAATGATATAAAAACAGGAAGGAAGGAAGAAGTTCACAACAAATAACAAGGAAGAAAAAGAACCTGATAAATGTCTGTAAAGTAAAGAGAATACTTATTAAAAAGGACACTGCCTTGTTATGTAACACACAGATTACGGAGAATAACATTTTTCTACCAGAAAACCTTCAGTCTGCAGAAAAAGGCTTAATTTTTCCAAAGGAGAAGGTAGTAAAAGGAGTCAAGGGGCAGGAGAAAAGGAAGAAATCAAAACTGAATGTGGAAGGACTGAAGAACATTACTGTAAGAAAACAGAAGAGAAAGACAAATGTTGACTACATGACTCGAGCTGTGGATGTACAAAGTCAGCTGGAAGAGAATGGTATGTTTGAATGCCTTAATGTAAGGAAGTATAGATCTTGTTTCATTCATGCAGGTACAAATGATCTAATCCGCAAGGACTCTCTGGAGACTTGTAGCCCTCCTAGACAGTATAGCTTGTACTGGTGTTAGGACATATTTTTTTCAAATCACATATAGAAAGGTTAGTCAGGTCACCGTGAATAAAAAGAATTTTGGGTAAAGAGAAAAAATGTCCTGTTTGAAAAAATGGAAATGTGTACAGCATTCATGCCCAATTTCGGGCACACGTGTTCAGACAGGATGGCATGCATTTGTCAAGATCAGGGAAGGGAATTTTTGCATCAGATATGTTAGAATATTTCATAAGAACTAGGCAGGATTTTTACTGGGCCAGAAATTTAACAGCTGACAGCAACATTTGATGCATCTCTGATAGTTGTTAATGCTAGGAGCATTAATAATAAAGTTTTTTAGTGGAAAATTTGCTACGTTTCCACAAAACTGATGTTGTTATTGTTTGTGAAACATGGTTAAACAAGGACTGGAAGCCAATTCTATCAGGGTATAAATGTTTTTACTGTAACAGATATTCTAACAAAAAATCAACTAGAGGTGTAATGATAGGGATTAAAGTTTGTTATGACACCTGTGATTATTACACGTTCAGTGACAACACTAATACTATAGGCTGTGTAACTGTGACAAAAGACAACCCTGGAACATACAGTGGATATAAAAAGTTTACACACCCCTGTTAAAATGCAAGATTTTTGTGATATAAAAAAATGAGACTACAATACATAATTTCAAAACGTTTCCCACCTATAACCTGTACAATTCAATTGAAAAACAAACAAATATGTTGGGGGAAAAATATAAAAAATAAAAAACATACAATACGCTGGTTGCATAACTGTGCACACTCTTAAACTAATACTTTGTTGTGTGTGCACACCCTTAAACTAATACTTTGTTGAAGCATGTTTTGATTTATTTACAGCATTCAGTCTTCTTGGGTACACACCTGCCATCAAATAAAGAGACTGATTAACCCCAAATAAAGTTCAGCTGTCCTATTGGGATTTTCCTGACATTTACTCAGTTACCTGCTACAGCAAATGCCATGGTCCACAGACAGCTTACAAAGCATCAAAGGGATCTCATTGTTGAAAGGTATTAGTCAGGAGAAGGGTACGGATTTACCATGGAACACAGTGGAAACAGTGGAGAAAATATGGGACAGCAGTGACATTGAAAGAACTGGACTACTTCCAAAATTGATGAAAAGACAAGATGAAAACTGGTCAGGGAGGCTGCCATGAGACCTATAGCAACACTGAAGGAGCTGCAGGAATTTCTGGAAAGTACTGGTTGTGTACTACATGTGACGACAACCTCCCATATTCTCCATATGTCTGGACTGTGGGGTAAGGTTGCAAGACGGAAGTATTTTCTTACACAGAAAAACATCCAGGACTGGCTAAAATTTGCAAAACATTACATCAAGTCTCCCAAAAGTATGTGGGAAAATGTGTTATGGTTTGATGAGACCAAGGTTGACCTTTTGGCCACAATTCCCAAAGGCACGTTTGGCACCAAAACAACACTTTGCATCACCAAAGGAACACCATCCTTATGGTGAAGCATGGTGGTGGCAGTATCATGCTTTGGGGTTGCTTTTCTTCAGCTGGAATTGGGGCTCTTGTCAAGGTGGAGAGAGTTATGAACAGTTCCAAATACCAATCACTTTTGGCCCAAAACCTTCAAGCGTCTGCTAGAAAGCTGAAGATGAAGAGGAATTTCACCTTTCAACATGACAATGACCCCAAGCATGCATCCAGATCAACAAAAGAATGGTGTCTCCAGAAGAAAATTAAAGTTTTGGAATGGCCCAGCCAGAGCCCAGACCTAAATCCAATAGAAAATCTGTGGGATGACCTGAAGAGGACTGTGAACAAGAGATGCCCTCGCAATCTGACAGATTTGGAGCACTTTTGCAAGGAACAGTGGGCAAATATTCACAAGTCAAGATGTGCCATGCTGATAGATTCCTACCCAAGAAGATGGAATGCTGTAATTAAATCAAAAAGTGCTTCAACAAAGTATTAGTTTAAGGGTGTGCACACACAAAAAAGTATTAATTTAAGGGTGTGCACACTTATGCAACCAACGTATTGTACATTTTTTATTTTTTATATTTTTTCTCCTAACAGATTTGTTTGTTTTTCAATCGAATTGTGCAGGTTATAGTTCACATTAAAGGTGGGAAAAGTTTTGAAAGGATTTATTGTGGTCTCATTTTTTTGTATCACAAAAACCTGGCATTTTAACAAGGGTGTATAAACTTTTTATATCCACTGTATAACAATTGCTGGAGTGTATAGACCACCAACAAACTCAAATGCTGATGACCTAGAGGAATTCATACATTTCTTGCATGAAACACAGGAGGAAGAAAAAGATTAGCCGGGGACTTAAACTTACCAGAAACAGATCTGAATAATACTGATTCAACAACATAGTAAGGAAATGATTCACGGGTATGTTCAGGAACAACAATTACTTCAGACTGCAAAAAAAACCTACCAAGGAACGGAACATACTAGACCTTGTTTGTGTTCCTAAAGAAAGTACAGTTGTGTAAAATGTTACCATAAAAGTAGACATCCTTCTCTTTACTGCTGCAGTATTCTTAACACATGGGATGTAGCCCACAAGTCGACCACATGTCCGGCCAGTATACCAAAGCCTTTAGGTTGCTGTAGGGTATTGTCACTAGTATGCTCCTCACGTAGCATAGGGTATAAAAGGGACATCCGGATGTACTCTCCTCAGAAATGACAGCCCCAGCAGGAATGTCAATACTAGGAAGGAAGATGTGACCAATACATCCAGAAGCAGGGAAAGGTACCAGGAGGATGGCTGGTGAGAGTGAATACTGCAGCGGTGAAGAGAAGGACATCTACCATTATGGTAAGATTTTACACAACTGTACTATGCCATTTCATTCACTGCTGCAGTAATCTTTACACATGGGAGAGTGCCACAATGTAGGAAGAACCCAGGGAGGAGGAAGTACAAGCAGAGCTTCCAATGAACCCATGCAAAATGGCCCTTGCAAAACCAGCCCTAGCTCTAGACATTGCATCCAGCTTGTAATGTTTGGGGAAAGTATGCACTGAAGTCCAAGTAGCTGCTTCAAGGATGGAGTTAGTGTCTAACTCCTTGAAAAAAGTACCAGAAGAAGCAATGAGCCTTAACAGGATGAGGAAGGCCTTTACCATGATGAACATAACAAAAAGAGATAGCTTTAGAAATCCAAGACAAAACATTCTGCTTGGAAGCAGCCACCCCTAAAGACCTAGGGTGAAAAGAAACAAAAAGCTGATCAGACTTTTTAATAGTCTTAAGTCTTATTCAAGTGAAATCTGAGTTGTCTATGCACATCTAAGGTGTGAATAACCCACTCACTAGAAAACTGTGGAAAATCGAAAAAGGTAGCCAATTGAATATACTGATCGAAGGACAACTTATTCACCACTTTAGGCCAAAAAGAAGGGTTAGTAAGCCAGGACACATTATCCTCATGAAAAATAAGAAAGGGGGGGGGGCAAGCAATAAGAGCCTGAAACTCAGATACTCATCTAGCAGAAGTAATGGTCAACTGAAGAACAGTCTTCCAGGAATAATGTTGCAAGGAAGCTGAGATAGCAGGCTCAAACAGCGCCTGAGTCAATTTCAGCGAGGGGAAACAGGCTTCCTGGAAGGCTTAATATGAAAGACACCTTTAGGAAACTGTTTAGCTTGAAATGTAGAAGATAAAGGAGGCGATAAAAGCAAATAAGCAGAAATTGCTGATAAATGACCCTAACTGAGAGTACGCTAAACCAGCATTGAGCACTTCAAACAAATAAGATTGAACCAAAGGAATATTCACAATAAGTGGATCTTGGTTTCTTGAATGACACTAAACAGAAAACCTCTTCCATCTTGATAAGTCGGATTTCCTGGTATTGGGTTCCTGGCCTCCTGCAGGACCCTAAGTACAACTATGTGGAATCATATCACTCACAGAGTTAGCTGAATAGCAAACAAGTGAAGATGGATGTGCGATCCCTTGTCTTGTGTGAGTGGTTCCACCCTGTGAGGTAACTTGTGGTGATAGTCCTTGGCTAAGTGGAGAAGAAGAGGGAACTGATGCTGCCATGGCCAAAAGGGAGTCACCAGCAAGATTTTTGGAGAATCGTGTTGAATCTTGGACAGGACCTTTGGAATAACAGGAAGGGGAGGGAAGGCATACAGAAACATCCCCTTCAATGAGAATGAAACTGTGTCCACCTTCTACATCAGAGGACCTAGACCACTGGCACAAAACTGTGGAAGCTGTTTGTTCATTGGCAGGGCAAATAGATCTACTTGAGGAGTACCCCACTGGTAGACAATGTCCAGATACACATCCCTGTGAAGCATCCATTCATAGGATTGAGTCAAGGACCTGCATAGTGTGTCTGCAACTGAATTTTGAGCTGAAGGAATGAAAACTGTGTGAAGGGTCAGTTGATGTTTCACTGCAAGTTCCCAAACCAAAAGTGCCAACCGACAAAGGAGGTACAACTTCATTTCCCCTGTTTGTTCATATACTGGAGTGTTTTCTATGGACACCTTGAGAGGTCCTGGGGAGAAGAGAGGATGAAAAGTCTGCAGAGCCATCAACAATGTCCTAATTTCTCTGATGTTGATGTGCTCCTTCTGTTGAAGGGGAGACCAAACACATTGAACCTTGAGAGAGTGGACAGCTGCTCCCCATCCCACATATGAGGCATCTGTGAACAACTCCTGAGCTGGGAGAGGGGGATGAATTGGAAGGCAAAAAAAAGTAAACATAAAATTTTGAACTCACAGTAAATCAAGTGGTAACAAAAGCCAATAAATGTATAAAGAAAAACAATGTATAAACAAAAACCACTTAAACCTTGCTGAAATCGCTGAAGTCAATGCAAATTTATTCTTGCTGCAAGAATAAACTTGCATTGACTTCAGTGATTTCAGTGTGGTTCAAGTGGATTTTATTTATACAGATTAATAGGAAGGCCTGGATTTAAGAGAAGTTAATGAATCCATCATTGCAATTCCTTCTTTAGGCAGGGTAGAAAATCTGGGTCTATATCACGTTGTCGAACTCTTAAAAGTTCGAACATCATGTGAACACCATATGATCGAACTTTTAAAAGTTCAAACATTTCAACGGAGATCTCTGTACAGTGTGGAATGGGAAGATTTACCTTTTCTGTACTGTAGTGCGATCTTGGAATTGGTATATTTAAAGAGGGGGGTGAGGGGCGCAGCCACCCATGTGAGGGGTGCAGGGGGCTTGCCCCTCTACTTAAACCATTCAAGTAGGTTTTTTTTCTTTGGTTTATTTTTTTATTACATTTTCAAACTTTTAAAAGTTTGATCATATGGTACTGACCATATGATGTTTGAATGTTTAAAAGTTTGATTATGTAATATAGACGCGGAAATCTAGAGGGTGCACATGTTGTTGCCACGCTGATTTTAGGAACCACTGGAGCTTCCTCATGTGAAGTTTGGCTAAACAAAATATGGGAATGGTGGATGCCAAAAATGCTAGAACTCTCAAATACACCCTTGTTATAACTGAGGGCAGGAGAAGAAGATTCTGGAGGTAAATAAGTGTCTGAACCTTTGGAAGAAGCAGGGATGCCAGCATGGGTACTGTCTGTATCCTACACCTCAGGAACACCTGGGCCTGAGAAGGAGTCAGAGAAGACTTTTTGAAACTTATAGTGTACCTCAGGCCTGCAGAAGAGAAATGTGAAAGTGGAGATTTTGCAAGAAAACCTCTAGTGAGAATGCTTGGAATAGGAGGTTGTCCAGATAGGGGAAGACTTGAATCCCCTGACGTCTGCAAAAAAGCAATCACAGGTGCTAGGCATTTGGTAAATATACTTGGGCCAGTAGAAACACCAAATGGCAAAGTAGAGAACTGAAAATGCAAGGAAACAACAGAGAAACATAAAAACTTCCTGAAAGGGGATGAATAGGAATGTGGAGGTAAGTGTCCCCGATATCCAGAGAAACAAGGAAGGCCTGAGGTACAACTAGAGGAAACAAGTTTTAATGTGAAATCATTTGAAAGGTAGGCACCATCAGGAAGGTGTTTAGGTGAGAGAGGTTCAGAATGGGTCTCCAATTGTCTTTTTTTCTTGGAACGAAAAACGTTATGGAGTGAAATCCCTTCCCTCTCTGGGCAGCAGGGACTTCTTGAATAGTGCCCTGAGCCTGAAGCTCCTGAATAACCTCTAGGAAAAGATGTAACTGGTCTTGAGGAGGTTGAGAAATGCTCATGAAGGGAGGAAGGCGAATGACTGAGAGGACCCAAGAGTCTTGGATAATGTGTGACCAAAGACGAAAACAGCGAGACAGATGAAGAGAAAGAGGAATGTGATTGAGGTGAGACTGGTAGTCAGACAGGCTCTATTCCTTCTGGACAGGAGCACTCTGAGTGGGCTTACCTGGAGGAACTTTTACTTCATCTCTTACTTTTTTTGCTGTGGTCAAGACTGCCTTCGAACAAAGGCTGACTTAGAAGGATAATTCCTTTGAAACTTAGGAACAACAGAAACAAAAATATGTTTCAGATCCTGCAACTCCTTACTTTTTTCCTGTAGGGACTTAAACAAACTCACAGCAGCAGTACCAAACAAGCACTTGTTATCCAGAGGGGCATCAATCAGCTTTCCCTTAATGTAATCAAGCAAAGGTTAAAGACATAGCCAAGAAAATATCCTCAGTACAAAACCAGAAGCTGCAGCTCTGGAAGAAGCATCTGATGCACCATAACTGCACTTAATGGAATGTCTATCTACCCGACAGGAAACCCTCCCAACAAAGACAAGCAGAAGTCTTAACCTCAGAATCAGGAAGGTCAGCTAAAAGTTAGCAAGTCTGGGAAAGAAGGGCCAAAACATACTTGGTCATGTGGGTCTCATAATTAATGGCTCTGAAGGCAAGAGTGCAGTAAACCTTCTTGCCCAGCCTTTCCATAGTCCTACTGTCCTTATCAGAGGGAGGAAGTTTTGTGGAAGGCAGCAGTTTTGAGAGCTTATCAGAAGCCACGGAAACTACACAGGGATCAGCAGGAAGGCACTTGTATCAATGTTTGCAGTCCTCTGGCAACTTACAGAAATGGTCAGGCTTTTTAGGGCAGGGGGTTAGGAATCTGGAGCCTGTGAAGTAGAGAAGGCATCCAAAAAGGCAGGCAAAACAAGAAGTACAGCAGAGGGTTTAGGGGAATCCATCAAAAGGAGATCATAGTATATCTCTTGTGCACATCAGACATCTGAGAGCAATCCCATTTGAAATATTCCATCATCCTTACAATGGTATCCCCAAAAGAGATCTCTTCAACAGGAGTCTGGACTGGTGGATTATTCTTCCTCAGAGCCATAGTCTAAAGGATAAGGAATCTGTGTGGAGTAGGCTACACAGTCCTCATTAGAATCTACCTCTTCGTTTGAGGAATCCTGATCTCTAACCCTTTTGGAAGGGTAAGACAAACAAGGAGGAGCTGGAGCAGAGACCCCCCCCCCCCCGAGGCGGTTTCCGAGCAATAAGGGCCTTAAACAGGCCATGAGTAAAATTCTGCCAATCACTCTGAGGGTCTTTTGGGAGCAGGAGATAAATGATTTGTTTTCTGTTTCTTTTTTTAAATGGATGTCTGCATATGAAAGGTAGAAGGCCCAGATGCAGACCTGCACTCCACAATCGTAACCGACACTTCTCCCCTTCACTAAGATCTGAGGAATATCCCTAAGCCTTTCCTTAGTCACAAGCAGTGGTCCCCCCGGACATCTGTGCAAGCTGTCTGCAAGGCTTTCTAGAATGTGTGAGCAGCCGAAGAAATCCAACTCTGGAACCAGGTGAACTTCTGGGCCTTCATCAGACTCGAGAGAGACATCCAATAAGGAAGGGGCAGCTGAAGAATCCAGCATAGTAGTCTTGGCCTTCCTCTTCAATGGTGGCTGTACTTCAGGCCTAGAGGCACTTTCCATCGAGCCCTGAGCCAAGCGTTTGAGACGCTAGTTCTCTAGATAAAATTTGAGAGAGAAAAGGCAACTTCTGAGTGTTTTAGGGACACAGGCCTGACAAATACAGCAGGATGTATGGTCATGAGCAACTGCCACAAACTTTACTTGTGGTGTTCATTATGGGGAATTTGTTTCCCACAATTACATTTTCCCCTTCTGGATGGCATTAACCACAAATATAGAGAAAGCAACCAAAAACAAGGAAAAACATCCCAGCAAGGCACTTATCTGAGCCAAGGTACACCAGCGTAACACAATGATAACTCAGATGTTCAGACAGATGATCAATGGACGGCGTTCAGACTGAATGGAAAGAAGTTCTGAGGAGGGTACGTCTGGATGTCCCTTTTAGGCCCTACTCTACATGAGGAGTGTACTAGTGATGTACTGGCTGGACGTCATGTTTTCTTGTGGGCTATATCCCATGTGTTAAGGATATTGCAGCAGTGAATGGAAGGACATATTACTATTACTTAAAGTCAAGTTTTACTACTGTTGATGTGCAGTGATTATGGGGTTATAAAGGTTAATTTGTTGCTAAATAATTCTGTTCTGCCAAAATGAAATCTAAACCACTGCACAGAAGATTAACTACATATTACATGGAAGAAAAACAATCACTATGTAAAACAAACTGCAGTGATGTTTTCAGCGGGAAAAACTGCACATGTAATGTGGAAAGTTTTGAAAAAGAAATTGTTTGAGTGCAAAAAAATCAAACATATGTTTAACATCAGGATCTGGGCATACATCGGGGGTTATAATTCCATAAAAAACAAGATACCCAATTAAGGTGAGAGACAAACATAAGAAATTGATGACAAGTGGAACTGCAACTTTGAAGAATGAAATAAACAAGCTGGACAAACAAATTAAGCATAGTGTGGGACAAGATAAAAAAAACTGAATTAAATTTATATAAAGATATTGAGCATAACAGAAAACCATTTTATAAATACATAAGATGTGGAAGGAGTAAAGACATACAAATTAATAAACTGTGTGTAGATTCTAATATGTATTCTCAGATAGAACAGATTATAGATTTATTTACAAAATCTTATGCTAAACAGTTTTGATCCACAAAGGGGGTAATAAATTGTCCTTGTGACACCCAAGTAACCACAGAAACTGTAATCAAATTAGATTATATTGAAAAAGAACTGCACAAACTGGATCCAAACAAAGCACAGGGAGGAGACTGAATTAGTAATAATAACCTGAGAACACTTCTTCAAGAATTTGCAGTACCGCTATATATTTTATTTACTAGGTCATATAAATATGGGGAGATTCTTCAAGAATGGAGACATGCACTTATTAAACCCAGAATCATTTAGACACAAGTCTATTTGCATTTGACAGGGTCATACACAAAACACTGATCAGTAAATTAGAAAAACTAGGTATCAATCTACTTTTGATTAGATGGATAGCTGCATAGCTTACAAATAGGGCATGGCAAGCATCATACAGCAATTGGACAGGTGAAATTTTTGGTTATAGTCAGGGTGTTCCAGAGGGCTCTGTCCTAGGCCCTTACTTGTTTAGATTGCATCTTCCAGACCTAACATTTTCCTCTGAGATGTTCTACAGTCTATATGTGGATGACATGAAATTTCATAAACTGATTACATGTGTTAGAGATAAAGAATATCTTCAAAGGAACGTGACTAAATTAACCATCTGGGGACAAGAGAATAAGCATATGAGATTTGGGAGACATACATTGAAAGGTGAATATTTAATACAGTACACCGTGATTAAAACTGAAGATTCATTTAAGGACCTGGGTATATGGGTAAATCCAGCTTTGAGTTTTTCTAATCATATCGACCAATTGGTAAATGATAGTTATAGAATTATAGGTTGTACAAAAAGATGTATAAAGTTTAGGAAAATCAGCTATCATGAAGTTATTGCTTGTTAGTTATATTAGACCAAAACTTGAATATGCAATAACAATATGGAAACCTTATAAGAAAACAAGCATGAGTAAACTGGAAAGAGTACAGCTGAAATATACCAAGGTCATCCATGGATATAAAAAATTAAGTTACTATGAAAGACTGAAATATCTGAACTTTCACAGTGTCTCTTATAGATATCTAAGAGGGGATCTTATTCAGGTATATAAGGCATTTAGAGACAACGATCTCCGAGAATGTTTGGGTTTATCTTAAAGTACTAGAGAATTATCAGATAACCTTTGCAGAGCCATAAAGATGATAGAGTGGACAATTGAGGATAAACAAGAAATTATGTATTGTTACTAATATGCAAAAAGCCAAGAATTTCCAGAAACGAGATATATAAAAAGATTAAGATAAAAATTAGAGGAAAGAAAATACTTCCACGAGAAAAACTGTTAGAATCTCCAAATAAAAATTTGTGTTCATTAATACAACAAATTTTTGAAAAACATTATATAGACCAAGAAATGTTGATATGTTTGGAAAAAGAAGCATTTGAGGAAGTGCAAAAATATAAACAACAACACCTAGAGATTTTTGAAAAGTATAAAAAAGAAATATGGACATGGGGAAAGAAACAAAAATTTGATATGGTGCAATATTTATGCAAAGTTGAAAGCCAAATCAATCAATACAAAAAAGGCAGCCCCAAAGATATTCAAAGAGAAATACAGGCAAAGGTATCCACATATGGAGCATTTCACAATAAAAAACAATATCACAAAGAGGGAATGTAGAAAAGAAGATTAGCAAAGTTGAAGTTATAGAATGCCTGCGGAGTGAAGGATTTGGTGTACAAGGGCTAACACAGATTACATCACACCATGATGGAACGAGTGCCCAAAGTAAGGAGAAACAGGAAGATCAGGAGACATCTGAAGAAGAAATATGGACATGGGAAAGAAAAAGAGATTTAATATGGTGTAATATTTACTCAAAGGAGAAAGCAAAATTAATCAATACAAAAAGAGCAGCACCAAAGATATTTGAAGAGAAATACAGGCAAAGGAATCTGGACATGGAAAACTTTACAATACAAGCAATAAGAAGGCAAAGAGGAAAAGTAGAAAAGATTAGTAATGGAGAAGTTAAAGAAACTGAAAATGAAGTTATGGAGTACCTGTGAAGTGAAGGATTCAGTGTAGAAAATCTAACTCAGAAAGCACCACAGCAGGATAGAGCAATGGACAGCCAAATTAAGGAGAAACCAGTGGAATGGGAAGCAACTGGTCAGTGGCCATACAAAGATATTTTGGAGCCTTCCATAGGAAACCAGTGTAAAAGAAAACTTGAAGCTGGACAGCAAGGGAAGAAACATAAAACTGTGGCAACTCTGATGCAGTTAATGTTGAGGAGTGATAGCCCAGTGAGTTCCCACATGAGAGAGCAATGGATGACATAGGATGAAATTGAAGAGAAGGTGCCACAGGAAATGGACAAAAAAATTTGCCCTCAGTTTAGAAGAAAATAAGCTAAGAGAAGAGTTGCTTGATTTAATAGCGATAGATAGACACATTAAGATCAATGAAAGAAATAGACTGCAAACGGTCAATAAAACCCCAAAAGTCAGAAGTCTGATAAAACAAATGAACACAGTAATTAGGACTGTCCATAGAGATCCATGCAATATGACACAAGTAAACAGAATATATTACGGTGCAGCTAAGTCAATAACTGATACAATTCTACCACAAGAACACAGGGTAGTAAGGGAAAGGAAATGGATAAATCTAATACCATCATGGAAGTATTGAATACACAAAAATATAAAGCAAATAAGAGAAGTGTCACTATTAGAAGACTATAGAACAAGGGACAGATCAACAAAAATACTCAGAAAGACAGAAGTGATAAAAGTAATGCAAAGTACTATAATGGATCAGGATTTATCGCGCACTATCACAAATAATAAACTAAAAATATCAGCAAAGGCATAAAAACTTAGAAGATACACAAATAAATATAAAGGAAACATACAAAATAAGCAATTTATTGATGACCCAAAAAAGTTTTATACAGAATTGGGGAACAAGCTAAAAGGAATTGAAAGATCACCAAAAAAGGAAGAAATAGATACATTTTGGAGAAGTATCTATGAAGATCCTGTGGAACATAACAGACATGCTGAATGTATAGAAGAAGTAAAAGGAAGAATAAGAAGTTCAAAGGTAAAGGATATGAAATGGGATGAAGTAACAAGCCAGGGAAACTGAAACAAAGTTATGAAAAGCATCTACCTGGAAAACCCCAGGCCCAGATGCAGTACCTAACTTCTTGTTAAAAGTATTAACATCTTTGCATGGAGATTTAGCCATGAATAAGAACTATTTATATGTGCACCCCAAACGGACACCAACCTGGCTAACAACAGGAAAAACAATGCTCCTACTTAAGAGTGAGCCTGTAAGCTACCCTAAAAATTATAGACCAAAAACTTCCCTTCTGACGACGTACAAAATATACACTGGAATTTATACCGACAGAGTTTTTAGTCATTTAGAAGAAAACTCAATTATGGCAACAGAACAAAATGGCAATAAAAGAAAGTCATACGGAACAAGGTTCATTTGTTGCTAAATAAAATCATAGTGGAGAACTGTAAAAAGGGGAAAAAATCTAAGTATGGCATAGATTGACTGCAAAAAGCATTTGACAGTATCCCACATTCATGAATAAAAGAGTGCTTAAAAATGTACAGGGCACACCCTACACTGATAAACTACACCACAGCACCCATGAAACAGTGGCAAACCACTTTGCAGTTAAGCCATGATAAAGGACAAATTATTATTCCAGGGATAAAAATCCAAAGCGGTGATATTCCAGGGTGACTCTCTGTCACCATTGTTTTTTTGCCTTACCATTAACCCATTAAGCTGTCTGCTTAACAGATTATGTCATAGCGAGAATTTTATTCCCAGAAAGCAAAAAAGTGTAAAGACTTCTCATCTTCTCTTTTTCGATGATTTAAAACTGCATAGCTCATCAGATGACGAACTGAAACTGCAAGCAGTCAAAACTTTTTCAGATGATATATGAATGTCATTTGGTCTTGATAAATGTGCAAAAGCAACCTTTAAAGCAGGAAAGCTGAGGCACCAAGAAAACATCAGTTTGGGGCAAGAATGTGATATAAAAAAACTTGAGAGGGAGTACATAAATATTTGGGAACTGATGAAGGATTAACAATAAAACATGAACAAATATGAATAAAACTCGGTAAGGAATATTTTAGAAGACTTAAATTGATCTTGAAAACACTGTTGACATCTAAGAACAAAATACAAGCCATAAACCAATTTGCTCTTCCTGTCCTAATTTACAGTTTTGGTGTGACTGACTGGCCCCAAAAGGTGTTGGATAGATTAGACAGGAAAACAAGAAAGATGCTTCATACTCTAAAAATCAGTACATACCAAGATTACATATTCTCCTTTCCGAAGGAGTTATGGGCCTCCTTGAAATTGATTACATGTACAGATTTCTAATCATGGGACTGCATACATATCTGCTGACCTCAGAAGACCCAAATGTAGTGAAAGTTTTGAAACATGAGGAGAATAAATCTGAGATGACTTCCCTTCTTAGTCTAGCAGAAGCATATCTGTAATAAGTGGGAATGGAAATCAAAGCAGAAGTAGATCAAAATCAGGAAGCAACTGAATGTGTCAAAAAACAAAATAAAGAATATAAAGTGAAGGATCAGATGAAAAAGCAAGAAATGTGGAAAATACATAAAAATACTTGCAAATAAAGAAAACTCCTGGAAGAACTTCAGATTAATCAGGATCGAACAAAGGAATGGTTAAGGAGAGGATAATTCAAACCAAAAGATGAAAGGTTAATACTGGTAGCCCAAGATAGTAGACTACATACATGTTGGTTTACAAACTCCATTGAACACGTGGGAGAAATGGACAAATGTAGGTTTTGTAGAACAGAATCAGAAATAATTGCATATCTTGTAGCTGGCAGTGATATACTAATGGCAGAAGGACTGTATACTGAAAAGCATAATAATCTGGCAAGACTGTTGCATTCCGGATTGTGCAGACATTCTGATACTGAAGTGCCTGAAAAACATTGAAAATATGAGCCAAAAAGCATCATAGAAAATGATAAAGTTTATATCACATGGGATCACCCACTATCAACAGTTCAAAAAAGAGATCTGAGAAAACTGGATATAGTAGTCCATGGAAAGAAGACAAAAGTCGCATTGATTATTGAAATTTCTACACCCAGTGACTACAGTATCTTACATACAGAGAGAGACAGAGTCATGTTAATTTGACCATATATCTCATTTCCTCTCTGCTTTTACTGGCTGGTGTGAGTAAGCACAAAATTATCATTTTGTGAAATCACACCCCTTCAACTATTTTAATTTATTGGCCATCCTACTGTATTCCATAGTACCAGAATACAAAAGTGACCACCCCCTTTCAATCTATCTTGCGGTTTTAAAAATAGTGACTCTCCACTAAAACTTAACTTTAAGACAGGTAAAACTTAAGTTACCTACTTTCACATCCAACTCCTCTAGTGCACACTGCAGTGTTTAGGATAAACCATTTTTTTCATCTTACATTTAAGCATCTATTGCAAGACCACCAGTTATTGGAGAGCCCACATTCTGCCTCTCAGTAGTCATCTTGGGATTAGTGCTTCTGTTTTCTCCTGGTGAGAGAAGGAGTGCAGTTACATTATTTCCTGGAGACTGCTGATCACCAGAAAGCTTAATAACTGCTTTATAGATGACAGCTTAGAATCTGTGCTTATATTCGGATCCTGGTGAGAGTAGGAGCAGAGTGCACTGATTTCTGACTCTTTCTAGCTGGAGAGTGAGGATTTGTGCTTAACATACCTGATTGGTCTGGTTGCTTTTCGAGGCATCTACCAGAAAAAGGCTACAAGCCTGCTGACCCTTGCATCATCTGGGACAAGTCTGTGGATCACCAAACAGGCCGTGGCCTGCTTCTCTTCTTGGGACTGGTGCTAAAACTTGCTAGTTTTAGCTAGAACTAGCCAGTTATTTAGTTTCAGCACTCAAAACTGTTTCCTTGTGCTCAGCACTTGCTCAGAATTCATTGTAAGCACTAAATAATTACAACAGCACTCGACTTTCCTCACTTGTCAAGAGGAAAACAGTTCTTAGTACTTAAATTAATAAACATCTATTCCAGGCATGTCCATGGGTCAGTTTCCGGTGTTTTCTCCTGTCCACCCGATGAATCGGGAATCTTGGGGCAATGTAGCAACACTACAACCTGTGAGAGATGCACTTATATAGCCAAACTGGAAGCCAAGCTCTCTTCAGCTAAGACTGGACTAGACAGTCAAGAGGAGAAGGTTAACACCTGCACCACACCACACCCAACACATAGTCCTTCAAAACCCACACTACCAAAACCCACACATAGAAACACAAAGCACACACCCATATTCAAAGAGGCTCTCAATAAAAATTTGCCCAAGCAACAGAGACCTCCCAAGCTGAAACGCATACAACCACCACCCCTAACACTACCCAAATGACACACAGCCCACAAAATCAGTGTGCCACTCAACCTCAGCCCATAAGACAAAACAACATACCCAACACACTAGTCATCGGTGACTCTATAGTCAGGCACACTGATGTCCCACTCATCAGGCTAAACAAGGAGAAAGTTACTGTCAGCTGCATGTCGGGTGCTGGGATCCACCACATAACACATGCACTCAGTTCAGTCCACAACAAGTACAAACATGACTCTGTCATTGTCCATGTTGGTGTGAATGACCTGAGACTTACCTCCTGGAGTAAATGAAGAGAGACATGGAGGAGCTCTCAGATCTTGTAGCCCAGGCAGGTATGACCATAGCCCTGAGTAGCATCCTGCCATCGCCCAGAATGATACCACAGTACAAGGACAAAATGATTGACTTCAACAATTGGCTAAGCTTCTGGTGTCACTCTAAACGGAT
Organism: Protopterus annectens; assembly: GCF_019279795.1. NCBI lineage: Eukaryota > Metazoa > Chordata > Ceratodontiformes > Protopteridae > Protopterus > Protopterus annectens. The sequence goes on from NC_056731.1 coordinate 662,652,366, forward strand.
CCAGCATCTGTCTGTCTTGGACGACATGTTTAACAGACCACAATGCTTTGCCAGAGGTGCCCTGCACCTGTCACCCCTAGGATTCCAGATACTGGCTAAGGCTTTTGCCACCCCTATAGTGCCTTTTTTTAGGCAAGGTTCAAATGCTAAATTCCCCATTGTAACAGGTACAAGCAAGCAAACTCTGAGGGTAATGCTACTCAGTGCTAGAAGTCTAATCCTAAAAATGCACTCACTGGAGGCACTCCTTAAAAATCGGGAACATCGACATCTGTGCAGTGACAGAGACCGGGTTCAAGGCTCCTGAGAGCAGCCCTGCATTACCAGGCTATAATACATACCACACCTTTTGGCCATCTAACCTGGACCAAAACACTAAAGGTGGAGGCATGTCCATATTCATTTAGGATATCCACACCGTCAGGCTTCTTGCTCAACATAATGCATCCAAAATTATCCAAGTGCAACTAACAATGGGTAAGACTGCAATCCACATGGTAGCTTGTTACAGATCCCCCACCATGCCCCAGGATTCCCACTCTTCCTTTCTTAAGATACTGGAAAATATTAAGGTACAACCCAATACTTTAATTGTGGGCAATTTCAACTACCCCACCATCAACTGGGAAAACTACTCATGTACCAACTCATTCACTCAACATTTTCTGGAATTCATAAATTCCAATGCCTTGAGTCAGCTTATCTACACCCCTACCAGGGGCAGTAATATCCTGGACCTGGTCATTATCAATATGGTTAACCGGTGTTCCATGCTAGAGGTCAACTCCTCGCTGGTCAGATCCGACCACAAGCTAGACATCCATATTCCACCCCCCCCCATTAAGAAAACCACTGTCAAAAACAACTCCAAAGCCAACTTCATGCTTCTTAAGACAGAAGTGACAAACTTCATGACACCCATGCAGACGGTAAATAGAGGCATGACTGCTGAATTTACACAAATGCATTATATAAGCACATAAATGAGTGCGTGGATCGTGCCATCCCCAACAGAACCAAGACACTATCCTCCAAAAAAAGGAAGCCAATCTGGTGGTCCCCTGCCATAAACAAACTCTATAACAGAAGGAAGAAGCTGTTACAAAAAAGAGTAAAATCGCAAGATTGAAGGAACTCCCTGGTCAGCCTCAGCAAGAAACTGAGATCCCTCATAAAATCCTCCAAAGCCAGTTATGAAAATAAAATCACCACTGATTCCAAAGACAACCATAAAGCATTCTACAGATATGTCAAGAATCTCAATGGCAACACTCAGATCTGCTCTGAGCTACAGCACAATGGCGCTAAATATACAGAACCAACTGATATTGCCAACATCCTGGCAGTTAGGTTCAGTGCTAACTTTACCCCCCTCTCACCCACCAAAGGGCTATCTTAATACCAGAAGAATGCAAAGCCCCTGTAATCATGGATGAACAAGTAAAGATCGCACTCTCCAAAGCCAAAAACACAGCATCCATGGGACCACACAACACCCCAGGCTGCGTACTGCATGAACTACAGAACGAACTGGCACCCCACCTAAGTACCATGTTCAATCATAGCCTCACCTCAGGCTATGTACCTACTGAATGGTGCACAGCGACGGTTATCCCATTCCACAAAGGGGTTGCCATCACAGAGCCCGGAAACTATCACCTCATTAGCCTGACGAGCCTGGTCTGCAAGGCCATGGAACGTATCTTGGAGCTTATAAACAAAGACACAGGTAACCTTCAAACCCTGGACTCCAGTCAGTTTGGGTTTGTAAAAGGTAGCTCATGTCTACTAAACCTGATTGACTTCTTTGAAGCAGTCACTAGAGCAGTAGATGAGGGCAAGGTAGTGCACACAGCCTATCTTGACTTCACCAAGGCTTTTGATACCATCTCCCACTATGGAATTATACATAAACCCACTAAACTGGGCATAAATTCCTATGTCACAAGATGGGTGGCCAACTGGCTCACTGACAGAACCCTCACAGTAAAAGTAGCCGACTCCAAGTCCGACTTCAGCCCAGTGGAGTACCACAGAGTTCAGTCCTGGGTCCTCTCCTGTTCGGCATCTACTTCTCTGAAGTGCAGGCCAACACAGAAGGTCCTTGGCAGATGACTGCAAACTAGGAGCCATAACAGAATCACCTAATGATGTAGACATTCTACAAAAGGGCCTCAAAGAGACAGATGCTTGGTGTAAAAGTAATGGCCTCAAGCTCAATGCCAAGAAGTGCACTGTCATCCCCTTTGGAAAAGACTCAGTACCCATGAATTACCACATAAGAAGTAACTCACTAAACACTGAAAGTGTGATAAGAGACCTCGGGACACAGGTGGACAGCAGTCTCTCCTTTGATAACCAAATTGCCACAGTAATCAGCATACCTCTCAACCTGGAAATATCAAAAATCTGGACAAGACCCATGAAAAATAGGTACAAATCTGTACGCTGATTAATGTAAAATTTGCATACATAATTACACAACCCAGTCACTCCAATGGAATTGTGGGATACCAACTTTCAAACGCAGACTGAAGAACAGAACCAAAATATAGCACCAGAGACTCCCTGTAGCCATTCCAATGTCCCATTACCTGGCTATTTCACATCATTGACCATAAACACTAATGTGTGTATACTGCTTTACTACAATGATTATTTGGATTTTAGTTTTTACATTTTCTAGCACAATTCACAAATAGTAATAGATATCTGGCTGCTAAACAAAGAAATGCTGTCTCACAATGAAAACAGATTTGGCATTAAAACTTCTCTGCCCTTGAAACTCTCATTCACTGAAACAGCATTGAAACCCACAGATTAATTTTGGGCTGTTTTCAGATCAGAAGCCCCTTGCACACAAAACAAGAAACATACATGCATTCTTTGATATACCTTCTCGATTTTATTATATTCCTTGTATAATACAGCATACTTGTTAGACTTAAGTTAAAGCGCATTTTAAATTTATTGTTTAAACATTTTTGCAGTAGGCAATGAAACAAAATGCATGAACCAATAATGACAAAACTGCCCTATTCAGAACATTTCCATCATAAAAGTCTGCTTCCACACACTATTGCATTTTAAATTTGTTTGCACATTTTTCCAGTAGACAATGAAACAAAATGCATGAACCAATAATGACAAAACTGCCCTATTCAGAACATTTCCATAATAGTCTACTTCTACACACACTATATATATATGTTGTTGTTTGTCTTTTGGCTTTTCCCGGTTAGGGGTCGCCACAGCGGAACTCTGGTCCGCTAATGATTGGCAGTTGTTTTTTTACGGTGTTGAGTTGCCAGCCCTACGCCCAACCTTCAATGAAGGCACGCCCATTCAACACATGTCTTTCAAATGCCCACTCAACAGCGGGGAGGACATGCAGACTCCACACAGAAGGCACTCCCAACCAAAGCCGAGAATCGAACGGGAGAACCTATTGCTGTGAAGACACCACCGCAAAAGCAATACACTATATAGATATATATATATATATATATATATATATATGCATATATATATATATATATATATATATATATATATATATACACATACACACACACACACACACACACACACACACACACACACACATATATATAAATCACAGTAGTGTAAGCCATAGGCATGTTGCAAAGCTTCTTGCACTTATTTTCAATTGGGGAGGGGGGCAAAAGGCAAAAACACAGGGACACATTTTAAACATTGCTTGAATAAAATATTATCACCATGCATTTCACTGCCAAGTCTTGAACCCAGGTGCTTCTGCACTACAGTCAGAACAACATACCACTAAGCCAAATCAGCAGTTTACTGAAATACAGGAAGACAAACTTAAATGGCTATTATTTAGTGAATTCAGTTCACACACTCAACCTCTTAGCACAAAAAAACAGAACAAAGCCAATAATGGGGGAATACAGCCCAAAAACATTTCAAATGCTGATCTTATAAACTTAAAACAAAACCTTTTATTCTAGCAATTTTCTACCATTTATTTAATGAAGAATATGAAGCTTGAAACTGAAATACAAAATCCAGAAAAGGATAAACTCGCAAGTGGTGGTGGCTAGGGACTTCAGGCTCTTTTTCACCTTGTACCCAAGGTACAGGGTTTGAGCCTGAGTACCTCTAGCCACCAAGTGTATCCTGTTGGAGAGACAAGCTACAGTGTCATGATTTTTCCTTCAGCATTTAGTTTCTACTTCACTTTCAGTTCCCTGTCACAATAAGCTGCTGACCTAGAGTACATTGATGTATAGAACTCGAATGGTTATCTGGGTGGGATTAGAAGGCCCCTTTATGCTCTTACCATTACTCCGTTACCATGAGCCACTCTGAATGCATGTTTTCATGTGCCCATGCCTTGCTGAGGTCACACATTCTCTCAGATGGTACTCCTTAGATGATAATTGTCTTATTTCCTCCTATGGTTCTGCCTTCACAAGAACATAGGCTGCCATTCTAACTAAAATTATCTTGGGCACAGTCAGTGCTAAAGCTATTGTTTTGAAGACCTGGCTGAAAATGACATAATTTTTTTCACAAAGACTGCTTCTGGCAGGGTTTCACGACATAACACACACACACACACACACACACACACACACACACACACACTTTCTTCCTTACCTTTTTCCCCTGCATAGCGAAGCAAAGTCCCTCTTTCGGCAGCATATTCAGCAGTCCCACTCTCGGCAGCATAAAGCAAAGCAGAAGAAGCAAATCAGCAGTTCTAAGTCCGTCTCTCAGCAGCATTTTCAAAACAAACCACTTCCCGCCTACTCGCAGCCAGCCGGAAATGATGATGTGAGCTCCTTGAGCTCAATTCCGACTGGCTGGTAGTGCTGTTGGAGCTGATGTCATCACACACATGATGACGTCATCTCCGACAGCGCAAAATATCAAAAAAAAAAAAAAAACAGCAGCAAAGAAATTGGAAATGAAGGGGTGCCACTCGGGAATCGTGGCACCCCTTCATTTGTACCCCAAAACTCGGTAAAACATGTGTAATTCGGGACAGCTGGGAGGTCTGGTAATCAGGAAATCCTTCTAAGTGGCACACTTCATCACAAAAGGGTTATCTACTAGAAAAAAGGAGGTCATTGTTCCTCTCTCATCAGACCCATTATAGAGTACAATGCCACATTTGGCATGTATCTCACAAGACACCTACAACAATTGCAAAGGCCACAGAAATACCTAACTAAGAGGATTACTGGCCTCAAACAGATGCCATATGCAGACTGTCTCAAAAAACTCCAGCTCTAATCCGTCGCATATTGCCTACTCAGAGGCAATCTCTGCCTAACATACAAAGTTATGTCAAACCCAGAGCTGTTGGACATGCTACACTTAAAGAAATCCCAATCTCTCCAAACCACATGCTCCAGGGACCTAAACCTTGTCACCATAATAAACAAAACATGCTGGCAGGATAGATTCCTGTGCCAGAGACTTCCCATACTCTGGAACAAACTACCTGTTCATGTCAAGCAAAGCTCCTCATTGGCCCTCTAAGAAAAACCTTGACGACTGGAAGGGAAATAGAAAACTCACCCCGGGGATCAATTCTGCAGCACTGCTGGACAGGGGCACAGGAAAATAATTTTCTTGGGTGGCGAAAACCAGGGAACCTTTATGGCTAGGCTTATATAGGCCCCCAGGGCCAATAGCCTAGTACCTACCTATGAACCTATAAAATAGCAGAATTTGCAGGTGGAAATGAGGGCAATGTGGAAGGAGGATACCCAGACAGTTCCAGCAGTAGTAGGGGCAACAGGGCATATAAAAAGGTATTTACAATCATACCTGTTATATGATATGTTACCAATACATGTAACTCTATACAAATTTGCAGGAGGAGTCATTACTGAGCACATTGTGGGTGCTGCGAAGAGCACATCTACCCACATCAAAGATTGAAACAATACTAATTTCATGAACATTAATCGTACTTTGACATAGGAATGGGGTCCATTCCATCATGGTATTAAAAACCCAAAAGACATGAAGAAATTAAGAAAGATTCTACAGGAATGAGAAGTGTACCAATTGTTTCTCAGAGAGAGCAGCTGATACATAGGAACAGACTACCCAATTACATTAAAACAGTACTAGTTTAGATATTTTTAAGAACAGCCTGGACACTTACTCTGTGAACAAGTGTTTTGGTATATTGGCAAACTAGAAGGGCATTAATGTTCATGCTTGAAATATATGTATGTATCTATGTATGCATGTATATATGTATGTATGTATGTATGCGATTACCACTAAAGAACAGGTTGCCACTCTGTTCTCTACAGCTGAAAACACAGCCTCAATGGGGCCTGATGATATACCAGGTTGCCCCTTAAACAGCTTAAATCAGGACTATAAGGCCCATTAGGATCTCTGTTTAACCACAGTCTCTGGACTGGCTTTGTCCTGATAGAGTTAAGGACAGCAATAGTCATCCCTCTGTAAAAAAGGGTAAACCTCTGCTGAACCAGAAATTACAGACCCATAAGTTTGACAAGTCTTATATGTAAGGCCATGGAAAGAATAATTATGGTCCTAATAAATAATAGCATGGGAAACCTCCAAACACTGGACCTGACCCAACTTGGCTTTGTCAAGGACAGGTCCACAGGTCATGCCTACTGAACCTGGTGGATTTTTTTGAGAAAGTAACTAAGGGCCTGGATGAGGGAAAAACATATCACCTACCTTAATCTGGCTAAGACATCTGACACAATTCCCACTCAGGTATCATAAATAAATTCACAAAACTGGGTAAAGGTCCCTACATCACAAGATGACTAGCCAATTGGTTCACACACAAGACACATGTTGTTAAAGTGGGTGAATCCAAATCCAGCAAGAGGTCATTTAGTAGTGGTGTGCAACAGGGCTCAGTGCTGGCACCACTCCTATTCAGAATATACTTCCCTGAAATCAAGGTTAATGTGGAAGGTCTCTGGATGATGACAAAGTTTGCTGACAACTGCAAGCTGGGGCAATCATTGAATCCCCCTAGAGATTCTTCAAGAGGGTCTAGAGCAGACAAATTAGCAGTGCCAGAACCATGGCCTAAAACTAAATGCAAATAAAATGAATTATCATACCATCTGGGAAGTCAAATAACCCTGCAAATTACAACATTAATAGCAACCCCATAAGAGTAGACTCAGAGGTGAGAGATCTAGGTACACAGATAGTAGCCTGAATTTTTGACTGCTTTGCATCCAAGTGGTTAGGAAGCCTTTCTATGTGGCACAGCATATAAGTAAAAGTATTGCATCCAGATCCATAGACTTTATAGTCCCACTATACTCAGCCCTCGCTAGACCAATGATCAAGTACAATGTGCCATTTGGCATGTAAGTGACTAGGCACTTACAACAGCTAGAGTGACCTCAGAGGTTCCTCACAAAGAAAATACAGGGTGTAAACAACATGAACTATGTGGACAGAATAACAGCACTGTCTCTTTAATATGCCTCCTACTGACTACTAATGGGTGATCTATGCCTAACCTACAAGCCACTCAAAAATCCAGTCCTAATGAAGCTGCTACACATCTGCAAGTCGTACAGCACCAGGATCACCTAAACTAGTGATCTAAACTTAGTCAATGACTCAAACAAAAACATGTTGGAAAAACAGATATGTGTCTCAGAGATTACCCTTTCTTTGGAACAGTCTTTCTATTCACATTAAGCAGAGCCCTTCCCAGGTCCTATTCAAACACAATTTAGATCAATGGAGGGGAAATCATTAATTTACACCTCGGGAAGTGCCTATGTCCCTTATGGACAGGGGTAATCTGTAAGACACTCAATGTATAAGCATAGATCCATGCCATCCTCTTGCCCCTAGGGGCCATATATTCCTTAAAAAACAGGTTATATTGGCTATGCTTGTAAAGGCTCTTAAGCCATTAGCCTAGTAATCTCCTATGAAATGAAGAATTAAGAAAGCATTTGCTGATTCATTATGCAAAGACGATGTCACAGAAAATGAGCAAGATAAGTAGAAGACAAGCAAAATTTAGTTCACTATCTAAAAAGTGCAATTGTGTAAGTCAACTTACCATAACAGTTAACTATTCAAATAGATCACTGTTACAATAACCTAACCTATATGGATTATATCCTACCAAGGAATGACAGCCTTCCATCATCTGAAGTTTTGCAGCACCTTCCACACTCCCTAACCAATGAACCACTGGAAAACAGCCATAAAAAGCCAGTGGTTACAGCACCAAACATTCAGAGTTTGTTAGGTGTATGCTAGTAAAAAAGGTAATTAAAAATATCCACGCCCTGGCAAAACATGACACAAAAGAGAGAGATGGAAGGAAGGTGATCCTAACTGCAACAGTGATCTATTTGAACATTTATAAAATCACCTGCCTGTGACTATCACTCTAGAAAAAGATAAAATGTACCCCATAAAACAAATAGCTAATCTGCTAGGATTCCAATTCTATCAACTACTCCATGTCCAGACATTTACTTCCATTGTAGCAAAACGTCATGAAGAAACCTTTTCATACAACAACTGACACTACTCATAAGCTATACAAACTCATTAACCCTAGAACCAAACTTCACAGCACTGAGCATGCATTCTCCTCTCAGACACCTGCTTTTCTCACCATCAACCTAATGGAAATCAACACTTATTCAAAATTAGGAATGTAATTCAAAAAGTGCTTCTTCATCCAAACCAAATACTCCTGCTTCAACACATGATGCATCTACCACCTAACATACCATCCCTTTCTCCTTTCTTCTTCTCCTCTCACAGAATTACTAAAGGTTTATCCACTTTACAAACCAATTACACTCTGCTTGTTTTCTAGAATGTTCGTATACAATTTTTCTAAGTAATTAACTGAACTGGTGTGTTACTTCTAACATTTCTGCCCTTTTTGTTTGTGAAATATTTTGTATTTCACTTCACCTGAGCCTGAAAACTGGTCATTACTGATCAGTGAACTACCCTGGTACACACACACACACACACACACACACACACACACACACATATACACGTGTGTGTGTGTGTGTGTGTGTGTGTGTGTGTGTGTGTGTGTGTGTGTGTGTGTGTGTGTGTGTAATATGGGTCTATTTTCGGCCATAAAAAAAAATTTGAATGTAAAAACATCAAATGTAGTATTTTTTGAAAAGGTTTACATTCGAAAATAAAATCATAGAAAGTTAATAACTGGCCAAGAGCAAAGGTATGTGACTTGGAATGTGTACACATTATGATTGATGTACATTTGGCAAAACGTTTTAATTATAAGGATAAATATAATATACTACTATGTTAAATCATAGGATAGAAAAGTATTTCCTTAAAAAGTAAGTGTACTATAACTGTATATATATATATCTATATCTATATATGTATATCTGTATATCTGTGTTATCGAATTATCATAGAACCTAGGCTTGTGTCTCATATATTTTCTAACCATTGAAACTTGGGCACATACTTTATATTTTGGACATTTTTGTACAGTTTACTATTATACTGTTAACCATTTATATGATATCACTGTTGTATCAATATATTGTATTTTGATTAGATGTTTTTTTTTCTATATGCACTACTCTGCATTTGTGTAAATTCTGACAATATATTCAGACTAGTGAACAGATAGGTATATATGTTATCATGATTTATGGTTTTTGAATCTATTACTGTTTCAGTAATTCTGATAACAGTTATTAATCAGATTTATAATGACAATGATCTGCTCCAGATCTACTTGATACAACTTATTTGATATTTTTTGATATATGGGAATTGGTGCGTTCTGAATGTCCAAAAGATATATATATATATATATATATCCTAAAGAATATCTTTTCCTATCAGATCAATATACAATTTTTCATACTGACTATTAATAATTGACTACTCCTCCTGCACATGCTTATTTTCTTCCATTGTGCCTATTGCTGCCCACTAAACAATGTTAAATTGCATAGTGTATGACAGATTTTCATGTTGTTTCCTGTGAATAACAGTGGAACTTGCCTGTTTTAGTCATACCTCCATATTTGATACAGTAGTAGATGTTAAGTGTATTTATCTGTAACTAACAGACTTCTACCTTTCTTCCTGCCCTCCAGCTCTCTTGCCCGAATCTCCCCCTGTGTCTTTGCCTGGGTGGATACTGGACCTAACCAAAGCTGTACTCCCTATTGCTTGTGCAATTACCACCCTGTGCCGTTTCAGCTTCCCTTGAGGAAACCGCTCCTGAGTGACTCCCAAACGTTCTCAAGAAAGTATGTGTGTTTTCAAAGCCTGACAACTCCTGTAATTCTGCTAGCTGAAGTCATACTCTCCCTGCCTGGAGTGCCAGCAGCCTAACCCCCCCCCCCTCAACTCTACTCCTTTCCACACCTCTCTCTTTTTCCCAGCACTGTTGCTCCCTACTCCCCTTATTTTTCTTAGCCCTTTTTCCCTAGTGAGTAATTAACTTGTATCCACTAGAGGATATCCCTTCCCTTGACATAAGACTTGTTTCTGTTCTTGACATTCTCTCTTTCTGACTCTTAGTTCTCACATCTCAGTCACTCACTCTTTCCCCTGACGATTTTAGTCCACTTCCCACCATATCTAGGCCCTCTCCCTCACCCATATACTACTTACCCTTCTAGAACACTGCTCTACTGATAGTTTTCACTCCTCTTCTGCTCCTCTGGGCTCTACCGCTCCGTTAAGCCCTGGGCTCACTCCGCTCCCCTACCCTGCCCCAATTCCCACCTGCCCCCAGCACATCTACCTATATACCTCTATACACCACTCCCACTGCTAGACTATTCAAATCAACAACATACATATAGACACACACCCCTTTTTTCCCAAAACTAGCCCTCTTACAAACCCCTATCATCTCCTATCCTGGCCTAAACACTCCTCTTCCACACCCACACCACACCACACCCCCCACATATAGTACTACTCTCCTCTACTTAATACTACATAAGAAATTCACCTGTTGCTCTGTAATTAGTGTCCTCTATATACCATCCAACTCTACTCACAACTATTTATTCTGTCTATTTCCTCCAATTATGCTTGTAAACTCTGTCTCATCTCCTTTCTCTTCTCTTTCTCCTCTTTTCACTCCATTACACCCATCTCTCCCAACCCACTTTTCCCTACACTTCCAACACTTCCACATAACTAAATATCAGAACTTACCTCTCCCTCAATCATACTCTATTATTTCCCTTATCTTTATCCCTCCAACTATCTCCTTTTATTCCAATACAAACTCTTCTCCTACCATATACTCCCCATCTTTATAGCTACTAGCAAATCCCTCCAATCTACAACAGAAGCCAATATCTTTACCTTACTATCTGCCCACATACACTGTTCGGTACTACATCATATTAGTACTCTCTTGTCTGGTGATATCCACCCAAACCCAGGCCCCTCCTCTACAACAACTACAAATAAAACCTTACTTTTACTGCATTCAATTCCCAAAGTATAGTAAATAAAGTCCCAAACCTCCATGCTTGGCTCATACACAATAAACCTGACATCCTGTCTATATCTGAAACCTGGTTAAAACCACATATAAAAGACTCTGAAATTATTCCCCCAAACTACTCCATCATCAGGAAAGACAGACCTCTCAAAAAAGGTGGTGGGGTGGCCCTCATATATTCATCCTCACTAGCAGTCACTCCCTACAATAAACCTACTCCACACTTTAACAATGCTGAACTTCTCCTTACTCTACTACAAATCAATAACCACAAACACATTTGTCTAGCATCCCTTTATATACCCCCAGGGGACAACATCTCCACACTTGAACTTATCCTCTCTTGGATTTCTAGTAACATTACCAATGAAACCATAATCATGGGAGATGTAAACATCAACTGGGCCTGCATTCAATCTCCAACAAACTCCTCAAATATTAACCTATACAATTTCTCTCAACTAATCAATTCTGTAACTCGCCCTGCAAAAAACCTCTCCACTGGAAGTACACTGGATTGGATCCTTGTCTCCCACCCTCACTATTTCTCCAACAGTGGCACCCTTCCAGACTCCCTTAGTGATCACACACCCACTTTCACCAACAGACTTCCCACTGTTCTTCAACAAACCCACAACTATATAACTATCCGTGACCAAAAACATTTCAACCCAACTACCTTTGTAAACTCCTTACAAGCAATTAACTGGAACTGTCTAAAAACCCTTCCTCTAGACATAGCAGTGACACACTTTAATACAACTTTCTTAACATTACTTGACTCTCAAGCTCCCCTAAGGACAAAGAGAATAAAGACTAAATCAGCCCCTTGGCTCTCTACACACACTCTTGCTACCATGAGACATAGGGATAAAGTCTGGGCACGCTACCACAAACTCAAAACAAGTCTGCTCCTTAATGAATATAAAATGCTTCGAAATAAAGCAAAGAAACTCACTACCTCCGATCAAGAAACTATTTTTCTTCACTCCAAAACCAAAATAAAAATAACCCTCAGAAATTCTGGAAAGGGATCTCCACTCTCCTTCATCCTAGTACACCAGATACTCCCACCCCTGACTTAAATGCCTCTGAACTAGATCTGGCCACCCAATTTAACTCATTTTTTATTGATTCAATTGCAAAACTCACCTCTTCATTCTCCAGCCCCACTATGCCCTCTAACACCCCCCTACCCCCTCCACCTCAAACCCTATCCTTCGTCACTTCTACTTCCTGTTCCCCATCTTCTAACTCCTCTACCACTTCCACTACCAAACGTGTTCTCCAAACACCTCTACCCTCCAACTCTCCCTTCCCCAACTCCACTTTCCTTTCATTCAATCCCATGTCTACATCCTCTATAAAGAAACTGCTTCTAAAATTGAAACCATGTACCAACGCCCCTGACAATATACCTTCCTACTTTCTTAGTGTAGCTGCTGAAACACTTGCATATCCCATCAGCATCCTAATTAATCGCTCCCTAAAAGAATGCACAGTTCCCCAAATATGGAAACAAGCATATATTATTCCTCTCCACAAAGGGGGCAACAATAACAACATCAACAACTTTCGTCCCATAGCCATCCTGTCCCCCATTTCGAAAATCCTAGAAAAATGTGTCCATCTTCAGCTCCTCCCTCATCTCCTAGAAAATCACCTTATAACTCCTACACAGCACGGCTTTAGACCTAACCACAGCACAATGACAGCCCTCCTCTCCTTCCTTGAAACAGTAAACAGAGCTCGTGATTCTGGCCTAATTGTCTCTACCTTATTACTAGACCTCTCCAAAGCCTTCGATACCATCTCACATAGCCTGCTCATAACTAAACTCTCAGAACTTAACCTCTCTTCCTCTTCCCTGCAATGGTTCTCGAGTTACCTATCCAACCGGAAGCAAGCAGTAAGATGGAAAAAAAACTACCTCCTCATTCCTTAGTACCCCCACAGGTGTTCCACAAGGCTCCATTCTAGGTCCTGTTCTCTTCAACATATTTATAAATGACTTCCATAAATCAATCCCATTCTCTAACATCATCCAATATGCTGATGATTCAACTATCATCTGCTCAGCCACCTCTATCTCTACACTTCAAAAACTAACTCAAGATGCCTTTTCTACAACAGAGCAATGGATGTTACATAACCACCTAGCTCTTAACGCCTCCAAGACCAAGCTAATGATTTTTACTCCTTCTAAAGCTACTCATCTCAATCTGAACACTTTTTCTATCACTAGCCAAAATAACTCTCCCCTAGAATTGGTGACAGAGACCAAGCTACTTGGGGTACAAATAGACAACCAACTTAAATTTACCTCTCATCTACAAAAAAACATCAAAAAAACCCACCAAAAACTTGGTATGCTTTATAGACAAAAAGCATACCTTACCTCTGCTACTAAAATAACACTCGCTTCATCCTTCCTTATCCCCTCCCTTCTCTATGGTGCCCCACTCCTAACTAATCTTCAATCCTCCTCAAAAACAACTTTCCTCTTGTTACAACAAAATTGCAAAATTTGCCACCAGCCACAAGTCTTCCTCCCACCACTGTCTCTCCCTCCAGATACTAAAATGGCTAGAACTTCCCAATCAACTCACTTACACTCAGTTAACTCTAGCCCACAAACTTATTCTCAACCCCTCCTCTGTCCTTCCCTTTCTTCCACATTTGACATGCATCTTCCCAATAGAGTATTGAGATCAAACAATCAAAACCTACTCAAAGTCCATAAACCTACACATCCCCAGGCAAAATCTTCTATCCTTCAACCTAGCTCGCCTCTGGAACTCCCTTCCTCCACTCATCCGCACCACCTCTAATCACTCTGCTTTCAAAAAATCTCTCTATACACACCTAGCATCTCAGTGGGAATGCTCCTGCTCCCACCCTACATAACCTACTCTTCTCCTTCTCTCATCTGCCATTGCTCTGCCTCATCTTATTCTACCCAGATTCTACAGAAGTTATTAGATAAGCCCTAGGTTCTCTTCTTCCCCACTTCATCATGTCACTGAACCTCCTCTTCTTTTCCAGTAACTAATTTTTCCTAACTACTCTGTATTAAATGGATATTTCTGAGCTAATAAATATAATTATTATGTACTTTCTGCACATTGTATTTAGCTGTTACATTTTTTGCTTTCTTTCTTTTTTACCTATTGTTAAACTGAAATGTTTGAGTGAATATATGTTTGTAAGAATGTTAAATGTATTTTTGGAGCTTTTCTCCCCAGGACTCCATTGAAAACGGGTTCCTTGTGGCCCAATGGACTATCCTGGTAAACCAACTGCAATAAATAAATAAATAATAAATAAATAAACTGTGCAAGTTAAATACTACTGTAAATTATTAGTATTTTGTTCCGTATAGATATTTCTTACATAACTAGTGATAGTGTAAGCTTAGACTGTGCTTAGGGCAATCCATAAGCTACTGATATGGATGAAACATCTGAGAGTGCTCCTGATGTTTTAGGAATGTTATATAATACCGTGAAGCTCAAAAAGCCAAAGGCATGTTAGTTATAGATGGTTATTTGTACAATCTTGAAAGGACAGTGAAAGAATGAAAATATTGGTGTTGCTGTCAAAAGTTTTCAGAAAAGTATAGGGGTTGAGCTGTAACGAAAAGTGTTTGAGAAAGAATTGTTAAATCAGTTATGCATCAACATGTGAGTGATGTTACTGAAGTGGAGAAGTGTGTAGCATGCAAAAGTTTAAAGGAAAAATCTATGGCATGTAGAGATTCACCTTCATTACTTGTAGATGATGTAATTGCTTAGTACATCACTAGAGAGTGCAGTAGTTTTACCCTCTAGAAGATATATACTTCAAAAAGTTAATCAAATTAGATGTAAAACATTGATTTCAGATACTAAAACTTGTCTTTTAACCACAGTTTCTATCAATACCCGTCAGCTAAAAATCAGTACGTTTATTCAGAGACGTATGGCTGATGTTCATAGCAATTTGCATGCATTAGTATTTTCTACTAAGGAAAACTTAACTGATCTATGCAACTCAAAAACAGGGTATACAGATGGAGTACGAAGTGTTATGTAGACCACTGTATAGCATACATGCATTAGTGACATATGGAGGTAGTCCAAAGTGTTAACCTCTTGTGTACTGTTTAATGAGTAAAAAGTCCTGCAAAACTTACAACTATATGTGGGAGTGTATTTTACAATTAATTTCAAATGTGACCTGAATGCAAATGTAAAGTATGTATTGTGCGACTTTGAAATGGCTGCTATTAAAAGTATTAAACATAACATTTCTAACGTAGAATGCAAAGGTTGTTTATTTCACTTTGCTCAGAGCATTTGGCGAAAAGTGGAAGTACTTGAATTATTGACTTTACACAGAAAGTGTGTAGCATTTCAACTGGTTATACAAGAACGTATAGCTTTATAATTTTTAAATGAAGATGAAGTAGTTCCTGCTTTTCATGATCTTTACAAAATATTTCCATTTGAAGGTAAAGATGTTCTTTCTTAGTTTACAGATGTGTATTTGCTAGGTCATTCACGTAAAGTACGAACTCATAGGTTCATAGGTAGGTACTAGGCTATCTGCCCATGGACATTTTTAAGCCTAGCCAGAGTGTGTCTGCTTTCGTTGCCCCATTGATTAATTAATTGAGCCTCTGTCAAGCAGAGCCAATGTAGTGATCCCAGGGGTGTATTTTCTGTTACCCATCCACTCGTCAAGGCTTCTCTTGAAGAGTGTTAGTGAGGGGCTCTACCTAATGTAGTTAGAAATTTTGTTCCAAAGCATGGGGTGTCTCTGTGACAGGAATCTATCCCT
Organism: Protopterus annectens; assembly: GCF_019279795.1. Lineage (NCBI taxonomy): Eukaryota > Metazoa > Chordata > Ceratodontiformes > Protopteridae > Protopterus > Protopterus annectens. The sequence continues at coordinate 662,668,705 of NC_056731.1, forward strand.
CCAGTTTGTTCTGTTTATTGTTGTGGCGAGGTTTAGCTCACTAGAGTGCATGGCTCGCAGTGACTTGGATTTCTTTAGGTGGAGCATGTCCATCAATTCTGAGTTGGACATGGGTTTGTAAGTCAGGCAGAGATCACCTCTGAGTAAGCGATATGCCACTGAGTACAGCTAGAGTTTTTTCAGTCGGGCTGCATAGGACATATGTTTGAGGCCAGTAATCCTCTTGGCGAGGTGGTTTTGTGGTCTTTCCAGCTGTTGGAAGTGTCTTGCGAGGTACATCCCAAATGGAGCATTGTACTCTATGATGGGTCTGATGAGTGACGAGTAGAGGGGCACTACAACCTCTTTATTTCTAGATGCAAACCCCTTAGTAATTAGATGGGCCACATAGAAGGATTTCCTAACTACTTTGGCAATATGATTGTCAAAGGAGAGATTACTATCCACCTGGGTCCCCAGATCTCTTATTACCTCTTCTGTAGTAAGGGGGCTGCCACCTATGTGGTAATTTGTGGGTGTTTTGTTTTTCCCAAACGGGATGACTATGCATTTTTTGGCATTTAGCTTGAGGCCATGACTTTGACACCAGGTGTCTGTCTCAGTAAGACCTTTTTGAAGGATGTCTGTGTCAGCCGGAGAGTCAATTATGGCTCCCAGTTTGCAGTCATCGGCGAACTTGGTTAGCCATAGTCCTCCTGTGTTTGCCTGTACTTCTGAGAAATATATGCCGAACAGTAGGGGTCCCAGAACCGAGCCTTGCGGGACACCACTTGTGACTGGTTTAGAGTCGGACCTGGAGCCCGCTATTCTTACCGTGTGAGTTCTGTCTGTAAGCCAGTTGGCAACCTATCTTGTGATGTAGGGGTTTATGTTCAGGCTGGTGAGTTTTTCTATAATACCCGAGTGAGGAATGGTGTTGAATGCCTTGGCAAGATCAAGGTAGGCTGTGTGAACCACCTTTCCCTTGTCTATGGCCTTGGTGACTGTCTCGAAGAAGTCAACCAGATTTAGTAGGCATGATCTGCCCTTAAAGCCGAACTGGGTCGGTTCAAGTGTTTGGAGGTTCCCAATGTCTTTGTCAATGAGGTCCATGATGATGCACTCCATATAGCCTTGCAGACCAGGCTAGTCAGGCTTATGGGGCCATAGTTACCAGGGTCAGTTGTGGCCCCTCCTTTGTTGAGCGGAATAACCGTCGCTGTGCGCCATTCTATGGGCACGTAGCTTGTGGAGAGGTGAGGTTGAACAGCGTGTTTAGGTGGGGGGTTAGTTCGTTCTGTAGTTCATGCAAGACGCAGCCTGGGACACCATCTGGCCCCATTGATGCTGTGTTTTTGGCTTTTGAAAGGGCTGTTTTCACCTGTGCTTCTGTAATTTCCGGGACACTGCACTTTTCTGGTATTGTTGTGGGCCCTTTTGAAGGTGAGAGGGAGGTGAAGTTTGCACTGAATCTATCTGCCAGGATGTTGGCAATATCATTAGGTTCAGTATATTTTGTGCTATTTTGCACTAACTCAGAGCATATCTGTGAGTTGCCACTTAGATTCTTGACATAGCTAAAGAAGGCTTTGTGGTTACCTTTCAAATCCTTGGCTATTTTTCTTTCGAAGTTAGCCTTGGATGATTTTATGAGGGACCTTAGTTTCTTACTGATACTGATCAGGGATGTCTTTCCTTCTTGGGATTTGCTTTTTTTCTGAACTAGTTTCCTCCTTCTGTTGTATAACCTGTTTATGGCAGGGGTCCACCAGACTGGTTTCCTTCTCTTAGGGGAGTGAGTCTTGGTCTTGCTAGGGATGGCATGATCCATGCATCCTTGTAGGTGCTCATAGAGTGCAACTGTAAAGGATTCTGCATCTTGGGCAGTGTTATTCTTTAGCGTGGGGGCTGTGAAACTTACCACCTCTGCCTGAAGTAAGGTGAAGTTTGCTTTAGAAAAGTTTTTCACTGTGGTTTCCTTGGTTGGGGATGGTGGTGCGGTGTGGACATCCAGGGTGATTAGTTTATGGTCTAATCTAACCAGTGACGGGTTTACCTCTGGTACAGAACACCTGTCGCCCATGTTGGTGATGACCAGGTCCAATATGTTGTGGCCTCTGGTAGGGGAGTTTACCAGCTGATCCAGGAAGTGCCCAATATCAGGGTGTTCAGTAGGACCTTCATGTTTTCCAGTGTCTCCAGAAAGGCGGAGTGGTGGTCCTGGGTCCTGGAGGGTGATCTGTAGCAGGCCACAATTTGCATTGCAGATTTGCCCAATGTTAGTTGCACATGGATGATTTCAGAGGTATTGTGCTGTGCCACTAACCTGGAGGTGTGCTTATCCTTGATGAATATGGATACACCCCCTCCATTTGTGTTTCAGTCTGTGTTCTGTGGCCAAACTGTGTGGTATGAGTTTTAGCCCAGTAGTGCTGGAGTGTTCTCTGGAGCCTTGAACCAGGTTTCAGTTACTGCACAGATGTCGATGTTCTCCATACTTAGGAGTGCTTTGAGCGCATGCATTTTGAGATTTAAACTCCTGGCGCTGAGTAGCATAACCCTCATCTTTTTACTTGTGTTGTTTACGGTGGTGGGTTTGAATTTTGAGCCTTGCCTAAAAAAGGCAATATGCGGGCAGCAAGAGCCTTGGCCAGTATTTGAAAGCCAAGGGGTGACAGGTGCAAGCCGTCTCTTGTGAAGCAACGCGGCTTGTCAAAGCATGTCATCCCAGGCTGACAGACACAGGATCCCCTTTGAATGACACCAGAAGCTTAGCCAATTGTTGAAATTGATCATTTTTTTCTTTATATTGAAGTATCATTCTTGGTGAGGGCAGGATGCTACTCAGGGTCAGGATCATACCCGCCTGGGATACAATGATCAGAGAGCTCTTCCATGTCTCTTTCCATGTAGTCCAGGGAGGTACATTTCAGGTCATTCACACCAACATGAACAATGACAGTGTCATATTTGTACATGTTCTGGAGTGACCTGAGTGCTTGTGTTATGTGGCAGATTCTGGCTCCCGATAGGCAGCTAACAGTAACCTTCTCCTTGTCCAGCCTAGTGAGTGGGGCATCAGTGTGCCTGACTATTGAGTCACCTATTACTAGTGTGTTAAGTATGTTGTTTTGTCTTAAGGGCTGTGATCGTGTGGCACATTGATTTTGTGTTGTCTGGTTTGTGACGGGAGGTGCGGGTTTTGTGCGTGTCTGCTTTGGAGCTCTCTGATGCTTTTGCAGGTTTTTATTTAGAGCCTCCGAGTATGATTTTGTGTATTTCTGTGCATTTTTTGCCAGTGCAGGTTTAGTAGGCCTATGTGAGGCTGGAGGTGTGGTGCAAGTGTTAACCTTCTCCTCATGACTGTCTGTTCCAGTCTTGGGTGGAGAGACCTTAGCCTCCAGTATAGCTGTATAACTGCATCTCTCGCATATGTTAGTGTTTTGTGGTAGGAGGAGAGGGCTGCCTGTGTACATGAGGCAGTTGTAACATTGCCTCAGGACACCCAGATTCACCAGCTGGACTGGAGAGTACACCTGTTGCCCTTTGGTCATGCCTGAATAGTAGGGTGAGCTGCTTAGTTGCTTGGTTGGTGAGGGGTGGATAAAGAGCCTTGCCCTGCTGGGCAGTCAAGTGTCGGGGTATATTAGTACTTGCTATTAGGTCTGAGCAAGTGCTGGACTGTAGGATGCTTTTTGACTGCTTAGGTTGAGAGTTAGACTAGTTTCAAGTGAAAAACTGAAGAGGAGACTTAGTGGAGCTGGGAATAATTTAACCCTAGCTAACCAGTGCTGCCCGGCACACAAAACCATGCAAACGCTGTTTTTAAACTACTAACGTCTGGGCTGGAACCACTCCTCCAAGGACAGATGGCTGCTCAAAGTTCCCCTCTCTCACAGGTGAATAGAGAAACTTCCCTCTATCCAAGTAAGGTATGGGCAACTCAGAAACTTGTAACACAGCCCTGAATTCAGCACTAGCCTGAAAACTGGACTATACTAGCTTAGAAAGGTGGGACTTACTTCTGCTTGTCTCTTCAAAGCACTGCTGTTCTAGTCCATATTTTCATATGTAGAAAGTAGCATTGTTTTGAGACTTTTTCATAGTTCTCTTTGTGCTCAATTTCCTGCTATAATACTTAAACTGGATGACCAACTAATAAGATTTGATAATGACTATTTCAATGCTGTGCTGACAAAAAGGAAATGTTTTTTATCTCTCATAAAAGAAGTTAAGAAAAGTAATTTTAACATTTGCTCTTTCCTGCCAGGTTCAAAATATTCCTTCATGATGAAATTAAACACTTTGAAGACCACAAAAAAATCTAGACCAAACTGAAGATATGGACTAGAACAACAGTGCTTTGAAGAGACAAGCAGAAGTAAATACCTGGAAATCCAATTAGAAGAAAAACAAACTAAAAGACAAATGACTGTTAGCTATAGTATAGCACTGATGTTAATTGTTTTAATAACAGAATTTGTTTTCCATGATAATGTATACTAATTTGGTTACTGGAGATATAAGTGAAAGGAAGGAAGCAAGGATCCACTTCTCTATAAGGTAAATATATGTCAGTTTTCCTATTCCTATATGTATTGCCAAGCTAATATTCTATATTTTATTTTCCATTACCTTAATAAGTATTAAGAAATTAATTCTTAAACTAACAATAAACATTCTTTACATATACATCCTAGTTTTGTTTCTTCATAAATATGCCACATAAATCTTAAAGTGATAGCTCATGACAACATAATAGCAAATTGCTCACAGTACATTAAATAAATGTCATGAATGGACTGAATACTTATGATGCTTTTAACTCTTATTCACGTCATGGTTGATTGGAATATGTGAGGTGTTGTATGTATGAGATTTGGATGTACTTTCTCTAAGAGATATCACACTGTTGTGCTGTTTATGAGTGCTTCTTTACTAATACAGTGATAAAATAGTAGGTATGCACTGTGTATGAAGCAGTTTTATTTTTTTTTCTATTCTTTCTTTTATTTATTTTTCTTTCTTATTTAGGCTTATCTGTGAAGTTTGGTTCCGGTTTATTCATTGGGAAGGGGTTAGAAGTGGAGAAATACAGTAGCAAATACAATTTCTGTGTTTTAACGTGTGGTTATGGCAAAAAACGGCAATTCAAAAATAATAAATGAGCCATGAATGAAAGGAAAGTAGCATTGTTTTGAGACTGCTGAAGCTCATGCATTTACTTTGACTGATTTCTGCATGTTTTGTTCTCTGAGTCTCTAAGATCTTTTGAAGCTCCTGCCAAGGTCACAAGCTTTGATTTACTTGTTAGATAAATATTCAATGAAGGGGTTAGCTAAATAGCTGTGACAAATGTTACAAACAGTTTTAAAGGTCAAAGGGTACATTAGCAGTCAAGATTTAAAAGGAGAGAGTCAAGGAAATACTGGATAAAATGTTTTATACTTGATCTTACCACACAAATTAAGTGCAAAATAGTAAGAAGGTGATAATTAACTCTCTGCTATATTTACTTCAAAATTACTATTTTAGTACATGTAAAATCTTTATTTCACTCTAAGTTATATAAAACATTTTATAGTTCTGTGGCACCAAACACAATCTCGAATTAATTTCTTCAATTCAACTTTTATCCTAAGATATATTATTAAAAGTATACTCTGTTCTATTAAGTTAAAGAAGGGAGGAGGATTTTGTTTATGTCCGTTGATATCAACCCCTTGTTTGATTGACTTGCCCAGCATATGTTAGCAATAGATATGTGTATGTTTATGACAATGGTTGTGGTGAAGAATTGTTTTGATTTCTGTCTGGATGTGCTTTTTGAGCTGGAAATGAGGAGCTGAAATACATGGCAATATTAGAAGGTTATGCTCTGAGAGTTAATTGAAAGTCTGATGCACAGTAAAGGAGAGACTAATATAGTAATAACCCACACCTGGGTGTGGGTAATGCTGGATTTACCCACGGTTGGCGTGGTTTGGTCCCGAGGGCGAAGCCCGAGGGACCAAACAAAGCCAACCATGGCTAAATCCAGCATTACCCACACCCAGAAGTGGGTTATTGCTATTATACAATGACATTATTTAAGAAAAAAAAAAATTAATTTTCTTAAATAATGGCATTGTATAATGCCTCCTTGCTGCCCTTCCGCAGCTGTCTGGTATTCTATGGCAGTTCTGATGTACTGCGCATGCATATGCCTATGCAGTACATCAGAGCTGTGGGCAAAAGCAATGGAGAAAGCAAGATCTCTGTTGCTTTTTACAAACTGTCTCGCTATGTTAAACTCGTTTAACATAGCAAGACAGCATTAAAAAAAGCAACGGAGAATGTCCGTTGCTTTTTTTAAAGCTTTCTTGCTATGTTAAATGAGTTTAACACAGCGAGACAGTGTGAAGCAATGGAGATCTTGCATTCCCCATTGCTGTAAAAAAAAAAAAAAAAAGAGTTATAGTAATGGAAAAAGTCCGGGCAACCGGACCTTTTTTCCATTACTATAACTCTTGATTTACAACGTGCACGCTGACCAATCAGTGTGCACGTTTTTTGAATATTAATGGGGGGTTGTTGTATAATATGAAAGTAACAGCATGTTTTCCACAAAGTCAGACAATATTACACAGTCATTTTGATAAGCTGGGAATTTATGCATTTCTTAAAAAGACTGTAGTGTGTATATATTGCCAATCACACATTATCGCTCTGTACAAATATACTTCTGGAAATATGTTATTAGTTATTTTAGACATCACAGTTGCTCTTTTACTGCTTTATATCTAATAGTATATTCTACTGAATTTGATATCCTATTTACAGGAGGGACACGTTTTGAATGCCATATGTATGCAAGTTCTCACAGAAAAAACATTTCTTAGAGAAGTTCATTTGTTCTTTGAAATATCATTCATGTCTACCATAATATCCAAGCATGTACAGTCTTGCAGCCAGAATTGAGCTTAACAGTTAACTAGTTAGTCACATTATTAACATATAATAGCATATTAGTAATATAGCATTGATAGTTATAAACAATGTTATATGTTTTTTTTTTTTTTTTAATCTGTGTTAATCTCTCTTTTCTCAGAACTGAAAGAAATGATTGGATTTGTTATAATAGTATATAGGCTCTTATAAATAGAATAGAACCAAATGACTACAACATATGCTATACTTTATAGTTTATAAGTTTTTATAACAAGCAAATGAATGTTTACAATGGAAATGTTATGCATATACTATATCCTTTTAATTTTGTTAAATATGTTAGACCTTTCATATATCATAACTTTAGAAGTAGTAGAGTGATGCTAGATACTTGTCTGTAGGTGGTAGTGTTTGACTAGGACTGTTATTCAAATCAGGAGTTTTAAACTCCATGGGGGGGGGGGGGGTGGCAGGAAAAAACAGTACCTGTATAACAGTTTACAAATTAATTCTTATTTTATTGTGTCCACTAGTCTTAATAGAACATTTGCAGTTAACAATCTCAATTATCTTATATTTATATCTATGAATAAGTGGTTCACTAGATACAATAATATTTTAGTACTATATTATTCACAAATGTATGTGGGTATTATATGTAATACTTATTTACTTTTTCATATTTTGGCAGTATGACCAGCTTGAAATGCATATCAATTACTATCAATGGATTAAAATAATGGTTGTAAAATGGGTAGTTCATACAAATTAAAAAAAAAAAATTCATTCCCAAGTTATCTTTTACAGGAACACAATAATACATGATTTGGACAGACTTAATAATAAACACTATTCTACACTGACTAACTCTCATTTTAAACAAAAGAGAAGAGGGGTGGCTATTTTATGGAAAAGTTATTTGCCTCTACCTAAAATTCTGAATACATTTAGTGATGATAAATGTATGTTTTGTTCAGGGACTGTAGAAAGTCAAAAGAAACTGTACTTTATTAATGTCTATTGGATACCTGGATTAGTAATACAAACAGTTAAACATGAATGTTCTTGAAGTATACAAACCCCACACATACAGCTGGGCAACTTCTATTGTCATTCTCCCTAGCATGCAAATGGAACTCTCTCCCATCCCACATCCGAATTACCAAGAACCACTCTTATTATAAGACTTTACATCATTCATATCTTTCATCTAAGTGGGAATGCTCCTGCTTTCACCCTTCCTAAATTCCACCTAATTCACCCCTACCTCCTTCAAGCTTTCCTTCTCTAATCTAAACCTAATACCTGCTATGTACTTTTTACCACCTCCTTACTATTTTTCTTACTAGAACAACTCCTATTATATCTTAGTTAGTATAGGCATTTGCATACCTTAAACTACAAAATGCTTTGTTATCCCAAGTATTGGCAGAAATGCTTGTCACGCCATTTACCACAATATGTTTTTATCATCATTATTTCTATGTCTTATATAAAATAACATTTTTGTTAGCTCTAATAGTTTTTTTAAACATTGCAATATTGTTTCTGGAGCTTTTCTCCCCAGGCCTCCAATGAAAAAGGGCTTATTTAGGCCCAATGGACTTTTCCAGCTAACAAACTGAAAGTAAAATAACTTAACAGAAGAAATAAATAATTTAAACAGTAAATATTTAGAAATTTTACAACATAAAACTATGATAAATTTAGAAAAGATTAAAATAACTAATTATTCCATAAATCCATGTATAAATCAACTACTAGAGCAAAAATGATTGTTAAATCTAACCACATCAGAGAATTATACTCCTCTAGGAGTAAAAAGAAGGTTACTGGAACAGAAGATATTCTGGATGTTTTCACGTCTCACTTTAATAAGATTAATCAACACAAACCAACAAAGGATAAGCAAGATCTAATTAAAACATTTATAAAAATATATCCTGAAAATAGACCATTAGAGTATCAAATAAAAATAATTGACATGCTTACATCAATATCTGAACTCAAAATTCAAATTATTAAATTAAAACCCAATAAGGCATCTGGAAATTATGGTATAATACCTTAACTATGCAAAATGACAACTAAGGATGTTTTAAGTATTTTACTAGAGGTATTTTCAATAGTTAAAGGACTTTCAAAGGTACCACCATCCTGTAAATGCACCCTAATATCCCAATTTTAAAACCTGACAGGGACTCAACACAAAGTTCTTCATATAGACCAATTTCATTACTAAATGTAGATTATAAAATATTCATGACAATCTATGTCTCTAGAATAAAGCAAATTCTTCCAATGATGACAATGATCAAACTGCATTTTTAATGAACAGGAACACATATAATATCAAGAGAATACTATCAATAATTGATTATACTAATAATTCAAAAAAGAGCTAACTTTGGTTAGTCTGGATAGCAATAGTACATTTGATTCAGATAGTTGGGAGTATTTATTATTAGTAATGGAGGAATGCAATTTTTCAAACAATCTCTTACAATTAATTAAACTACTTGTGATGCCCATGCCCTGGCCCAGCAATCAAGGAGCCTCAATCTTCACCACTAACACCAGTGAGGGGGGGTCTCATATAGGAGGAAAGGATAACAAATACACACAGTAAAGTGCAATTTCCCTTAAGAGCACACAGAGCTCACAGTCAGTCCAGGGCTGGTTGCTCTCCTGCTCTCCAGGTCCCCAATAAGACTCCCCACTGGCACAACTATAGGGTCCAGATCTCAGCCTAGTGGGCAAGCTAAAACCTCCAGCATCCTCTCTGTCCAACCAGTGCTTCGTGTCCCTGCCCAAGTAGCTGATACACATACACATTGAGATGAGTTTATACAACCCCACATACACTCCTGGGGAAGGCTGGCACAGGTTCTCCAGCTGTGCCTCTTTTACCTAGACTATACAGTAGTACCACTCGCCAACATCCACTAATATTTATCAGCTACTAAAAGGCCCTTATGAAAGGGTGTCCAATTATACTGCTCAATATTACTATCCAAATAGTAAGTGTGGCTGAACAGCAAGGCTTATTTGGCATGACTTGGACAGCAATCACTATAAATATGCAATGAACTCTAGAGAAATTATCTCTACACAAAACAGCCACAGTTAAAAGGGTTTAAAATATTTAATAATAAATAATTAAAAACACAGGACAATCCGATTACTACACAGTGCTAGTCAAGAGTTCAGGGATCACAGAGAAATACTTAAAATAATTCAGTAGTACAGTTCAGACAGCACAGAAAATCACTTAGTCTAATCTTTCTAGTTTCTAGCTATTACTAAGAGAAAACAAATCTAAGATAAACTTACATATAGAACACAGGCAGAGAGCTGATGAGTTGGATGGTCAAGACAAAAATGCTTAATGCTCTCTGATTTTCTCTGTTTTTAAAATCACATTCCTGGTTCACATTACATCATTCTTCACACTTCCCTGGGTTCCTAGGCTAACAGAAACTACATTTACATTCTTAACATCTCCTTTTTTTATGTTGCAGCTGGTCAGGAAGCAGAGCAATAAAAATACATTTGCATGTTTAAATCTAGCAAATTTAACTCTAGGTTAAAACAATAGAAAGAATGTCTTCATCTAGACAGGCCAGAGTCATGTTTACATCAAAGGCTCACAACATGCTTTTACTTGGTCAGTAGAGTGCACTGTTGTTACATTTTTTCCAGTTCCACATGTAACACTATTTTTACCACTTAAGACAACAAGCCTGTGGTTTACATTAATATGTACAGATGACAGAACTATCTATAAAATTCTATCTAGCTAGGCTGGCAGCCTTCACACTACTATATGAAAACTCTTTAGCATACACTAAGATAGGCTCATATACTTCCCAATCCATCATGAAAGGAACTAAAGAGGGTTGTCCCTATTGCTTTTGGCTCTAGTTATAGAACCTTGTGCAAATTATATAAGATCAAATAAAAACATTAAAGGCATACTAATAAATAATGACTTAATCCCCAAAACACAATTTCCAGATGACATCTTATTAACTTTGACTGATTGCAATTCTTCTGTTATCGCAGTATTCCAAGCAACAGAATTATTCCAGAAGAAATCAAGACTCAGTTTAAATGAGAATAAGTACAAAAATAAAATAAAACAAAATAAAATAAAAAAGTCACAAACAAACACAGACAGAAAAGGCTTTATTAACAAAATAACACACCTGAGCACTTTCATCTTAAAATGAAGACTTCTTCAGAGTGTCAAAAATACAAACCATGTTGATATGCATACATACAAGCCATATAACAATGTACCATTCAGTAAAAACAACCAATTAGCTACCATGGCAACACTAAATTACTAAATCACTGATTGCCAAATGGACAAAAAACATCAAACGTTCTAATGAACATAATAATGTGGTGTGACATAAGAATAACCCTAACCAAATTCTAGAGACTTAGCTGGAGAAGAGAGCATCTCCAGCGGTATTGTTGGATTTGGATATTTGCAGTAGAGATTTATTTGAGGAATGGAGGACCCTTTTCTTGGTATACAGCTGGAGTAGGTTTTGGAGGGCAGGGCATATATGTGGTTAGTGTGTCAGTCTGTGGGTAATAATAAGCTGTGTACAGGTTAGGTAGTGATGTCATTCTAACCAGTTGAGTTGATGTAGAGCGGAGCAGTGATGGGTTCTGTATGGGGAATTTGTTGCACGTTTGTCTATTTTGTTGTAGCTAGCTTCTAGTTTTGCTAGCTCTGTCTTCTCTAGGTCGGTAAAAATTGGAGAGGCAAAGAGCAGGGTAGAGAGTAGTTGGATTCTAGCAACTGATTGTCTTGTAGCATTTGTGAGGTACAGTTTGATTCTAAATAATGTTCCTAGTTTTGTGTGTCTTTTTGATAATCTGAGCTAGATGTTTATCAAATTTCATATTATTATCTATTAGAACACCTAGCAGTTTTGCTTGGGATACTGTGGTAATTATAGTATTGTTGGAGGAAAGGATCTGAAAAGAGGATGAGCAATCTAGGGGTTTTATTGGGTCCAAAGAGCATTAGTTTGTTTCAGTTGAAATTCAGTTATGAGTTTAAGAGCCAGGATTCTACAGCTTGTTGGGTCCAAAGAGCATTAGTTTGTTTCAGATGAAACTCAGTTATGAGTTTAAGAGCCAGGATTCCACAGCTGAGAAAGACAACTGTGTCATTTCTACAAGTTTTGGAAGGGTGGGTGCAGCGCAGATAAGGGTACAGTAATCTGCATACTGTACAACAGAAGGGAGGTAGGTGTCAGCATGAAGCTTATTGGTAAAGATACTGAAGAGAAAAGGGCCTAAAACTGAGGACTCCCATAGTTACAGGCAAGAGACAGGAGAGATCTTGGTGCCATTTGACAGCTTGCTGTCAACCAGCAAAGTAGTTATGGAACCATGAAAGAGATGACAGACTAAGTTTAAGAGTGGAGAGTTCAGTGAGGAGTTTCTCATGGGAGACAGTGTAAAAAGCTTTGGATAGGTCCAAGAAGATGGAAGATACTAGTTTACCTTTATTATGATGTTGACTGATTGTATTTATAACACTCTGAAGAGCAGTTGTGGTACTGTGATTGGGGCAGAAACCATGTTGTGTGTTTGTTAGGAGGTTATTAGCTAAGAGATAGTTCATGAGTTGAGTGTGAATACATTTTTCTAGTATTTTGGCTACTGGAGACACAATTGCAATTGTTCTGTAGCTGGAGAGTTCAGTAAGAGTTCCCTCCTTTATGTAGTGAGAGAAGATATTTTCCAAATTTTTGGAATATAAAGCTCTGAGACGGAGCGATTAATCTGAATGGAGATAGGGTTGGAGATTGCATTAGCCTCTATTTTATGGTATTCTGCAGGCAAGCTGTCAGGGTTGTAGGTTTAAGCTTGCTGAGAAATTTTTAATGGCATTTGTTTGAAGGATAAAGCATCAGAGGTTTCATTGGATAGTACTGGGATAGTTAGAGAGGCATTGTTGTTCTTAGTAAAAATTAGTACAGAATTAGTAATGTGTTGAACTGTGTAGCTATACTGCCTGCATTGCTTAGTACTGTTGGGCAGGTGTTGTAGGTTGGCCAGGTTTTGTTTTTTTTTTTTGTTTGTTTTTTTTTAAGAGGACCAGAATTTTTGTGGGTTGTTTTGGTATTTTTGCTGAATTTGTTTTTTTATCATGTTTGATCTCAGTTTTGGCTTTGTTTCCCAGTTGTCAGTAGTAATCTAGGTTGACTTGAGTTTTACCGGAATGTCATTGTGCCCAAGTTTTATCTCTATGTTTAAGTAGTTGTTTAATTTCTCTGGTTAGCCAAGGTGCATAACTTGTTTTTTTACACTTATGGTTCTACATGCTGCTTAATATGCTTAGGAAAGTGGTATTAAAGTAATCTATGGCAGAATCTAAGTGTAATGTTTTAAGTAGAGACCGGTTACAAAATTGCAAGATGAAGATGAAGGTATGAGTGTTGAAATCTTTTTTGTTATGGATTTGTCTATAGGTAATATTTCTGGGGAGGTGAAAACATTGTCTAAGTAGGTAGGTCGGGAGGTGATCACTGATGCTGTCAGGGAAGTAGCCTGAGTGATAAGTGTATAATGGTTTACTTGTTAAGATCCTGTCCAGAATTTACTGTCTTTTGGTGATTTTGTCGATTCTAGTTGCAGACTGTATTACTTGGGTGAAACCATGCAGGTTAATAAAATTTAAGGGGTTTTCTGAGTTACAAGAGAACCAGTTGGTGTTAAAGTCACACATTATGATGGTTTCCTGATGAAACGTTAAGGATGTCCAATGGAAAAAAAGCCTCTAGTACAGATTCAAGGATTCAATGGAACTTTATTGTCATTTAGGAAACACAAGTGCTTCCTAAATTAAATTTCAAGTGTCAGGTCTTTTACAGGAGAAAACAAACATAAAAAGACAGGCAGGGTAGGTATCAAAGAATAAACAATAGCTATAGTGCAAAAGTAAATATCTAGGCAGCTGACGCACATGATTGTACACTATTTTATATGCACTGAACAACACTGACTACTAGAAGACTGACACAAAAAAAAAAAGTATACTATACACACAGACAGAGTGAGATTGGGTGATATTGAAAATAAGGAAGTGAGTGGAATTGCACTTAAATGAGAATATATTAATTTTAGTATGCAATAAATAAATAGAATTACTGTATGAAAAAAAAAAAGAATGAGAGCATAACAATCTATTATAGTTTTGACACATCCAGATCTATGTCTGCATTAATGAATCTTACTGCAGTTGGATAAAAACTGTTAATAAATCTAGAGATCAAGCAGTGGATACTCCACAACTTTCTACCAGATGCAAGTTTAGTGAACCAACCACACACTGGATGAGAAGAGTCACTCAGTATTTTGTGGGACCTATTTTTACATCTCATTTCAAAGCGCTCCTGTGCCCGTGATCTTTTCTGCTGTTCTTATTATTTTTTGCAGCTTCTTCCTTTCAGCCATTGTGCTGTCACTGAACCATACAGTGCAGTTGCGGGTGATAATGCTCTCGATGGCTCCTCTGTAGAAAGTATTTAAATCATTCATAGAGAGCTTTGCTTTTCTCAGCCTTCTTAGGAAGTGTAGTCACTGGTGTGCTTTTTTAATTAGCTGGCCTGTGTTTGTACTCCAAGAAAGATTCTCAGATATATGTACCCTCAGGAACTCTGTTATTTGGACTCTCTTCACTTCTTCACTGTTCATCTTGAAGGGCAGGTGCATGACCGAGCTCTTTCTAAAGTCAATAACAATTTATTTTGTTTTATTGATGTTCAGGTGCATGCCAAGGTTGATAAGCTTTTCTATAATTACATTGGAATAACCATATTGAATGTCGAATTGAAATCTATGAACAGACTGGCACAGTTATTCTTCTCTTCAAGATGCTCCAATATGAGGTGGTGCCATCAAAATGGCATCATCAGTTGATCTGTTTGGCTGGTAGACATGCTGCAGCGGGTCAAAGGAATTGGGTAGTACTGTAGTCAAATCTTTTAACAATTCTTTCAAAGCATTTCATTACATTTAATGTAAGGACCACCGGCTTATAATCATTTAGGCAGATGGGGTTGGCTTTTTTGGGTACAGGGATTATGTTGGCAACTTTGAAGCATGCTCATACTTTTTCCTGGCCAAGCGATATATCTATATTTAAAGTGATCTATAGAGGTAGTAGTAGAGAGATGTGGTGCTGTCTCAAGCTCTGTGGGTTTTATGGGGTATGGGTGAGGGAGTGAAATGGTAGGTGAGGAGGAAGTGTTGGCAAGCTGACTAAGATAAGTTGTTAGGTTAGAGGCTAGAGTGAGGAGTATGAGGAGCAACACGTTAAGAAATATGATTTTTAAGTGCTTGGAGTGGTGGTAAGGTTCCAATAATTTAGAACAGGCGGGAACCAGTGGTTAAGTAATCTGGTTTGTGAGTTGTATTTCTTTAAAAGAGAATTGATGTGAGGTGAGATAACTAGTATCAGGTTAATTGGTCATTGGGAATTGAAGGGCGGGGTAAGTTATGAGGTATGTAAGTGAAAAGATATTAAGTTGTATTAGTGTGGGTGGGGATTATGTGGTACTAGGGTTTGATTGGCTATTGGTAATTAGAGGATGTGGACAGTGTCTGATAAATGTATATGCACTGGGGGTGGGTGGGAATTGGGGTGGGGTAGGGGAGCGGAGTTAACATGAACAAAGTGGGCTGGACCTGAGTGCTGCTGCCCATCTAGTGCAAAAACAATCTAAGTAATGGCCAGTGTTTTACTTTTGCATTTATTGGTGAAAAACAACATGTAGGAGGTATGTTAAAAGAAAGGGTATTTTGACTGACTAAACATAGAATGCATGTGGTACAAGTTAAATAAGTAATGAGCTGAATAGGAACGCAATTAAAATAGCAGCAGTTAAGGTAAGGAGGGATGGAACTAGTTATATCAACCAAAGGCAGTGTTTAAAAAAAAAGTATACAAGATTTCCATAAATGTAAAATACTGTTTGGGCCAACTATAATTAAGTAAAAGAGGTGATAAGGTTGTTGGGATTACAGGTGGGGGTATAATATAGAACAAACAGAGGATTATAGCCAAATGATGATGACTGGAAAAGCCACTTTACAGAATGAAGTAACTAAGGGACAGAAAACAAATGGGGAGGGAATGGAGGAGAGATATATCTTGTTGATGTATGATGGAGTTGTTTATAGGTGGCAAATACAGTGCTGTTAGCTAAGTAAAAACATACATCAGAAATATATGGGGACTGGTAGAACTGTAGGATCTGCAGTTACAAAGTTGTCTCTATGCTTCTGCAGTGGATAGGTATGGAGCATGAGGTGCTTGAGTGAATTATTTAACCCTTAAATAAGTAGTGGCTGGTGGATACACAGCTTATACACCTTAAATCAGTGCAATTTTCAATAAAAGAGCAACAAAATCCATAAAAGGCATTCATACATCACTGGAGACATGTACAGGGAGTCCGTGTTAAACAGGAAGAAAAAAAAAAGATTTTTGCTTATTAGATACTTAATGCTGAAAAACCCTTCCTAATTTCCTTCATCACTCCTCACTTATATGCTCAAGTTCTTTCTTTCAACATAACCCTCTACTAACAATAATCAAAAGTGTTTTGATTACAAAAGTGAAGTGGATCATAGCTTATTTATTACACACATTAAATATTCATGGTCAAATACACAGCAAAACTATCATCCAAATGATACCCTTAAGTATATTATACTTAGCCATACATCACACTTAATGAGTGTACTCTGAACATTCCTCCATAACCAACAAATTATTAGGAGTATAACTAATTCATCCCAAGCTTCTATTTTAGTCAAAGAAAGAAATCTACTGTTGCCAGGTCTGCCTGTCAGCATAACCAGACATGAAGCACATTCTAAACATTTACATTAACTGAAAGATTAACTACATCAACTTCCATTTTTAAACAGGATTCAACCTTCCGTAATCTTCTTTAAGTATTCCAGCGATATACCTCGACTATCATATATTATTTACTCCTCCATTATAACTTCACATATATACATCATCCAAGCATAATGTGACTTCAGTCATACAACCAGTGTCTTTTCACATCAAGTTGCCTCTACTAATCCAGCATTAAAATGGACAAAACCTGAAGTGAAACTTTTTCTTCCATTACACCCAGTCTGAAATATATATCACTGCACTTCAACATAATTCACCTCTCTCAAATACTGTGAACCTTCTTAATCTTGTACATATCAATTTAATCAGCAATATATTCTCTCAATTTGAATTACCCCACTTCCTTGTCACTATGAAACACTTCATTTTCTTATACTCATTCAACAAATATGAAACCTACCCTCTTCACCCATAAGCATTATATGCCAGCTAAACCTGTTATACATTCCGCAGCAAATAACCAATTGAACCAAAAATAGGCATCATGTCTGCTAAAAATGTTTTAATCCAAAATTACTACTTTGTGAAATGCATACATTTTGCTTAACACACTACTCAAAACCTATTTATGAGAACATTTCCTTGTAATAATTGAATTACCACTATTAAACAGCAGTTATAGATCATTGCTCAATGATAGAAACATATCTAAACAATAATTAAATATTGAATGTGGATAGTAACCATGTCAGGCAAGCTCTAGACATAACTTTATAAGCTAAAGGAATTTCATCTCATATACCTGCTATTATTTAATATGTACTTTCCCACAGATTTATAAGAAGTCACTGTGCTATATCATATTAAACATTAACAAGCATCAGCAATTTATCTTTACTGTTTATAATCTTTCCAATAGAAAATGTAGAGCAACATATTTGCAATATAGATTTATTGTAATTAACATTAAAAATATACTGTTTCTACATTAACTTCATATATTTCTGAGGGTAGAAATGACACATACTGAACATTACCAAGTTAAAGTATTTATAAGGTTAGAACCTCACCCTGTTGAACACAAGCTCATAGATCACATACTAGAACTTGAAATAACATTTCAACAAACAGGTAAACATGCACAGTCCTTCCTTAAATGGCAAAACAAAATGTTATTTTTTTATATACCTGAGTCCATTACATCATGCTTATTAAGGGACAGCTTAGATATGCCAAATTTTCAGTCAGCTGGATAAATATGCCCTTTCAGGTCATTTCATATCAGTCAATGAACATACATACATATGTATACATACAAACACACACACACACTGTTTTCCTTACTTTAATTGATAAAAATGAAAGCTGATATTCGAAAGGTAAACCACATTACCTCAAAAACAGAATCCTCATCCTTCTACAACGCATGCACCAAGAAGCAACGTTGGTGTATACAAATGTTAAATAAATAAAAACATAAAAAAGCATCATTTTTTGCAGGGAGGGGGCAAGACCCACTGCACCCCCACACCTCCTGCTATTTATGTATAGTTTCTTTGAGATTGCGCAATCCCCAAGGAAGGGGAATATTTCCTTACCCACAGATTGCCTCTCTCGCACATCTGTTAACCAAATGCAGTTGATTAAACAGATGTTGACAAAACGCCCTCTCAACCAAACTAATGTAACCTATATATTATATACATACATACACAGCCGATGATTAATCTGTTCTTCCCACTCATTCTCCACTTCCACTCAGCTCAAGGTTATATCAGCTCAGAATGAGCAAAATGTTATATTTCTTCCATCATGGTATCAGTCCTGAGACCGGTATTTCACCTTAGCTGGTACCAGTTTTGCAATTATAAACAGACGAATGCTGTTTGGTAAAAACACTTTCAACACTGCATGGAATGCCAGTCTATATCTAATCTTTCATCCTTTAAGTATCTGCCTGCTTCTGCAAACTGTAATCGTTTTTTCTGTGAGAAATTGTCATTAGTAAGGTCCAGTCACCCTTCCACAGTACACTATTTTCCTGGAGGTCCAAATTGCCACCAATCTTGATCCTTGTCATACCATGTCATCAAATGAACCAACATTATTCCAGAGTTACTATACTTTATCTCAAATAAAAACTGGTGCAATTAAATAAGCTCCATCTATGCCCAGTGGCTTCATTGTAAAGCCAGTCCAGATGGCCATCACAGTTGTAACAAAATCCAGGCATGTTTCCTTTTCTTACCTGTGTGCATTCAATACAGCCTGAGATTCTGTCATCTAAAATTATTTTCCAAAGAAGCAAAAACTGTTAACCAGTAAATACCAACTGTCCATAGGCCTCAAATGCCTTATCCTCTGGCAACACAATGCCAGACACACTTGTTATAGGTGACTCCATAGTCAGACACACTGACGTCCCACTCACCAGACTGAACAAGGAAAAGATCACAGTAAGCTGCCTGTCAGGGGCTAGAATCCGCCACATAACACAAGCACTCAGGTCACTCCACAGCAAGTACAAGTATGACTCAGTCATTGTCCATGCCGGTGTGAACGACCTGAGACGTACCTCCCTGGACTACATGAAAAGAGACATAGAGGAGCTCTCAGATTATGTAGCCCAGGCCGGTATGACCCTGACCCTGAGCAGTATCCTACCCTCACCAAGAATGATGCCACAATACAGAGACAAAATGATCAGCTTTAATAATTGGCTTAATTACTGGTGTCATTCTAAGGGGATCCAATGTCTGTCTGCCTGGGATGACATGCTTGACAAGCCACGCTGCTTCGCAAGGGACGGCTTGTACCTGTCACCCCTGGGCTTCCGGATATTGGCAAAGGCTCTTGCTACCCCCATAGTGCCTTTTTTAGGCAAGGCTCAAATGATAAACCTACCACCCTAGAAAACAAAAATGGAGAAAAACTAAGGGTAATACTGCTCAATGCCAGAAGTCTAAACCTCAAGATGCACGCCCTCAAAGTCCTCCTCAGTATGGGGAACATCGATGTCTGTGCTGTGACTGAAACCTGGTTCAAGGCTCCTGAGAGCACCCCAGCACTATCAGGTTATACCTCATATCATGCGTTCCGGCCCCAAAATCCGGACCGAACCACAAAAGGAGGGGGAGTATCCATATTCATAAAGGATACCCACACCTCCAGGTTAGTGGCAATGCACAAAGCATCGGAGACCATCCAGGTGCAATTAACCATAGGTAAAACTGCCCTACAGCTTGTAGCATGCTACAGACCACCCTCTCAAACTCAGGAAACCCACACAGCCTTCC
Source organism: Protopterus annectens (assembly GCF_019279795.1). NCBI lineage: Eukaryota > Metazoa > Chordata > Ceratodontiformes > Protopteridae > Protopterus > Protopterus annectens. The sequence goes on from NC_056731.1 coordinate 662,688,814, forward strand.
TGAAAGACACTGGAGTGTATGAATGTCTCTACAAACACCATCATATTGGGTGACTTCAACTACCCAAACATAGACTGGGAACATTACTCAAGCCCCAACACCCTAGCCCAAAGGTTCCTGGAGTTCATAAACTCAAATGCTATGGAACAACTAGTCACCATTCCCACAAGAGGAGAAAATATACTAGACCTGATCATCACAAACATGGGGACAAAATGCTCCACACCGGAAGTACATCCCTCATTGGTGAGATCAGACCATAAATTAATCTCACTGGAGATCCACATCCGCCCCAACCCCAGCAAAAGACCACAGTGAAGAACTTCTCAAAAGCAAACTTCACACTTCTTAAGACTGGAGTGGTATCATACAAGGCCCCGAGCCAGTGGAAACCACAACCCACGCTGCTGAAACCCTTACAAATGCCTTCTACGAGCACCTCCAGGAATGTATGGATCAAGCAATCCCTAATAAAATCAAGACCCTTTCCACCAAAGGCAGGCGCCCGGTCTGGTGGACCCCAGCCATAAACAAACTCTACAACAAGAGGAGAAAGCTACTACATGACAGAGCAAAATCCCTAAAAGGGAAGGCATCTCTGATCAATAGTAGCAAAAAACTACGATCACTCATAAAATCATCCAAGGCCAACTTTGAGAGAAAAATCGCTAATGACACAAAAGACAATCATAAGGCCTTCTTTAGCTATGTTAGAAACCTGGGTGGAAACTCCCAGATATGCTCAGAATTAGTCCAAAATGATAAAAAAAATCACTGAACCCACAGACATTGCCAACATACTGGCAGACAGGTTCAGTGCAAATTTCTCCCCTCCCTCCCCCCCAAAAGGAGAAATATCTATCCCACCAGAGTCTAGCCTCCCAAACATCTCAGATGCCCAGGTGAGAGCTGCTCTCTCTAAAGCAAAAAACACAGCATCAATGGGACCAGATGGCGTCCCCGGCTGTGTGCTACATGAGCTCAATGAGGAACTAAACCCACACATAAGGCTGCTGTTTAATCTTAGCATTACTACAGGATACGTACCCAAAGAATGGCGTACGGCCACTGTGGTCCCACTCCACAAAGGCGGTGCTTCTACGGACCCTGGAAATTACCGCCCCATAAGCTTGACGAGCCTTGTCTGCAAAGCTATGGAGAGGATCATAATGGAACTCATAAATAAAGACATTGGGGACCTACAGACACTGGATCCTACCCAATTTGGCTTTGTCAAGGGCAGATCCTGCCTCTTGAACTTGGTCGACTTTTCGAAACAGTCACTAAGGCCATTGATGAGGGTAAGGCAGTTCACACAGCCTACCTTGACCTAGCAAAAGCGTTCGACACAATACCCCACTCGGGCATCATAGAAAAGCTCACCAGCTTAGATGTAAACCCATATGTCACAAGATGGGTTGCAAACTGGCTCAAGGACAGAACACACAGGGTTAGAGTTGCTGGTGCCATGTCAGACTCTAAGCCGGTCACGGCGGTGTCCCACAGGGCTCAGTCCTGGGCCCCTCTTGTTCGGCATTTATTTTTCTGAAGTGCAGGCAAACATAGGAGGATTGTGGCTGACAAAATTTGCAGATGACTGCAAACTGGGCACCATAATTGACACTCCATCAGACACAGACATCCTCCAGAGAGGTCTCATAGAAATGGATAACTGGTGCCAGAGCCATGGCCTTAAGCTAAATGCCAAAAAATGTATAGTCATACCCTTTGGGAAAAACAAGGTAACCCCTAATTACCACATAGGTGGTAATCCATTAAACACGGAAGAAGTTATCAGGGACCTGGGGACCCAAGTTGACAGTAACCTCTCTTTTGACACTCACATTGCCAAAGTGGTTAGGAAGACCTTCTACATTGCCCACCTGATCATGAAGGGATTCACATCCAGATCAGGAGAGGTCATTGTACCCCTGTACTCTTCACTTATCAGACCAATGATGGAGTACAACGCCCCATTCGAAATGTACCTTACCTGACACCTGCAGCAGTTGGAAAGACCCCAAAGGTTCCTCACCAAAAGGATAAAGGGGCTCAAACATATGTCATACGATGCCCGACTGAAGAAACTCCAGCTCTATTCAGTCGCATACCGTCTGCTCAGAGGTGATCTGTGCCTGACATACAAGGCCATGTCCAACCCGGAATTAATGGACATGCTTCAACTCAAAAAATCCAAATCCACCAGAGCCACGAGAGCAAGAGACTTAAACCTCAACACGGATATAAATAGGACGTGCTGGAGGGACAGATTCATCACCCAGAGACTCCCTACACTATGGAACAGAATCCCAGTCCATGTGAGGCAGAGCCCCTCACTGACTCTGTTCAAGAGAAATCTTGACGAGTGGATGGGAGATCGTAGGTTTACCCCGGGAATCATCTCTGTGTCACTGCTGGTCAGAGGCACAGCAAACTAATGGGTATAGTATTCTCATCCTAAGGGGTGGTGAAAGCCACACACACTCTGGCTAGGCTTATAAATGCCCGAGGGCAGATAGCCTAGTATGAACCTATGAACCTATGAACCTCTTACTTCATACTGGTCACTTCCTGAAGCATCTTTAACAATTCAATTTGCAATTATACCGCTCATATTAATGTTAACAAGTGACTTTTAAATGAAGTTTACAGTCTGCTGCTTGATTTTTTAGTTTCACTATTTTCTCAGCTTTTCTCTATAGCCACATCTGCGGAATGATACAATGGCAGGTGCTGGTCAGTAATTTACATACAATTGCAAAGCACTGTGGCTAAGCAACCCACTTACTTCTTTAGAAGAGCTGATTCTTACCTGCATCGTGGTTTTAGAACTACATTTTCACCATAGCTCTCAACTTTTTTTTCAAAATTTCTAGACAAACCCAAAAAAATTGGGGGAAGGGGTAAAGGACCAGAATCAGGGACACTTTGTAACTCAATATAAAGAGATTAGACACTATTATTTGTGCTAGCATTTTTGGCTGAGTTTCTGTACATAATTACAGATTATCCTGAGTATTATATGCCAGAGTTACTATCTTTGATACTGTAACTAAGTTTTTACATGTTGATTTATAGTCTGCACAGAATGTTTTAAAGACTTGAACAGTGTCCTGTTGCATTTCTAACTGTGCATGTTTGTGAAGAGAGATTCTAAAGGCAAACTAAGATTCAGCTGATCAGCAGATGATGTCATCGGAATGTTGACAGTTGCTATGTGTTACTGTCAGAAGCTGAAAGACAGGAAGGATCTTTTAGAAAACAGCTGTTGGCTGATTTTCAAAATATGAAATGAAAATTAGAACTAAAACAGTTGACAGTTAAGCTAGTCTATAAAACAGCCTGCTGAGGACAGTTACTGGTCAGTTGCCATAAGTCAGTTACAGTTGTCAGTTATCACAGATGTACTGTGCAGTGGATACCAAAAAGGATTCACTAAGAACTGTAAGCCTGCCTTTACTCTGCTGTAGTAACTTAATTTAGATTAGGGACAATATTCTTTAGTCAGATAGGAAAATTATAACTAATCAGTTATATCAGAGTTTTTCTAAATGCTGGATTTCTGTCCTTCAGTATTGATTTCATTTTCCTGGTGACTGAGCCCTGTTTGTTTATGGGCAATTACTGTTTTATATTTTTAATCATTTTGCTTGATATTAAATATTTTTATTAACTTATGGCTGGTCAATCAGTGTTGTTCTTTAGTGACTTGAGAGTGCTTATACTTGCTTTGATAATTCCCAAAACCACTCCAAAAGTCTGGCTACTTTGGTCATTTGCTACTATTTCTTTTAATATTTAATTTTCATAATTGAACACTCATTTTAGAAGGGAATGAAGATACTCTAATTGGTGGCAGGATTACCATATTATTTTGGAGAAGGGACACAGCTGGAAATCTGCGTCAGGCTTTCCCAGAGGTGTTTGAATGTGTGAAATTTAATTTATTCAAGTGTGAGTGTATCAAAGGTCTTAAACTGGGACACATTACTCCGAAGTGTGTAATAAGAAGTTACTTTAGGGGTGGACAGAATAAACAGTCCAGTCCCAGGTGTTAAAACATGTTCCTGTTATGCTCTTAGGGGAAAAAATTGTGAAATATTACTCCTATTTAACTGACAGTCTCACAATGGAGTCAGTAGTGAGGATTAAAACTCCTTAGTTACTGACCCAGGTTAGTAGGGGATGTCACATTATTCCGTAGCAGTTCAGTAGGGTATTGTCTGGACATCACATTAATTGGTGCCAGCGGTGTAGGATTTTTAACTGGATTTCAGAAGCCTGTGGGTAAGTGCCATTAAGGTGTGCACTCTCAACACTCACAAAGTAAACATCCAGAATCTTAGTTCACCAGAGTTTTATTTATTTATAGTTAATTAGTCAGGGATAGCAGGCAAAGATATCAGCTGAAGACTATAGTTCATAGGTACGTACTAGGCTATTGGCCCTGGGGCCTATATAAGCCTAGCCAAAAAGGTTCCCTGGCTTTCGCCACCCAAGAAAATTATTTTCCTGTGCCCCTGTTGAGCAGTGTCGCAGAAGTGATCCCTGGGGTGAATTTTCTATTTTCCATCCAGTCATCAAGATTTTTCTTAAAGAGGGCCAATGAGGAGCCACTTCTGAGGGACTGGCAGACCTTTTGGTGATTGAACAAGCTCTCAGTACCTTGCTTGATGACATCAGAATCTGGTTAGCAGAGTGTAACTCTGAGGAGGAGTTGTGGAGAAAAGAGGATCTCTACTTAGCAAGCAGAGCAACAAAGCATAAGAAAGGGATACCCAAAGCTGTACATGGACACAGGGGAACCCATGGGGGCAGTCTAAACCACTTCAACAGGGTAAACCAGTAACAGGGGAAACTACTAGTCCAAGTACATGGTTAAGGATTACATGTTTCAAGTGTAACCAGAGGGGCCACACAACACTCAAATGTCCATCAAGGTAAGGTGAGGCAGCCAGCAAGTGGTGATGATAAAGTGCTAGTGGTAAATTGTTTGGTAACAACAGGGGTGCCAATCTATCACCAAAATTTATATCCTATCTTAGTAGATGGTAAACAGGTTACTGCTAAGAGAAAGACAGCTTTTGATATAACCATTGGGAGGCCTGCAGTGGTTAGAGAAGAGCAGTACTTGTTTGGATAGTCCATTTCAGTCAGTCGTTTGGGAGGGTCCCCATTCCAAATACCTTTGGCTAGGGTTCATTTTGACTGGGAGGGTGGAAGAAGAAGCAAGCAGGTAGGTGTGCTTGAGGTGTGCTTGAGGATATTCATGCAGATGTCCTGATAGGGAATGTCTTTGATGATGCAGTACCCTGTGTGCATGCAGTAACATGCAGTCAAGCTTGGAGACAGGCATGGAGGTCCAGTAGCCTGGGGGACACCCAGACAGATCTCATACCTAAATCTGGGATTGGTGTGGTAGCTGATTCAGAAAAGGAGTTATCCTGCAGCAGTATGTCTGAAAGTGAACCACAGTTGCTGGGAGGTACTAGTGTTCCCTTGGACACAGTGAATGCAAGGATAGAGGTGAGCAATAGTACTCAGATTGACATTGAGGCACAACTGTCGGACATTACAAGGCTTCCTGTGGAAGGGGACCTTGTGTTTGAGAAAATTCTTGCAGATGTCTCGAGAGGGAATGACTGTGATGATGCAGTGCCTTGTGTACATACAGTGACATGTAGACAAGTCTGGAGACAGGCATGTAGGTTTAATAGCCTGTGGGAGGCCCACATAGATCTCATAACTGCAGCTATGACTGGAGCACTGTCTATTTCAGAGAAGGAGCTATCCTGTAACAGTACATCTGAAAGTGAGCCACAGCTGCTGGGAGGTACTGATGTTCCACTGGAGATGGTGCCTGCAAGGATGGAGGTGAGACAGTATTCAGAGTGACAGTGAGGTACAGGTGTTAGAAGATACTAGCTTCCTGCAGAAGGGGATCTTGGGAGGGTTACAAATGTAGAGTTGAGAAAGGCTCAGCTTACAGACCCTACATTACAAAGCTTGAAGGAGATGACTAAGGAAACACCCGAGGTTCACGGAAGAGGGGAAGTCTGTATATGGGAACAAAGGTTTGTTGTATAACAAGTGAACTCCTATGAGAGAGCTGGAAGGTGAGTTTGTACAGCAGTTGGTACAGCCTGGAGCCTACTGTCTGCCACATCTCATTATAGTCCCTAATATTACTTGTGCAGATGATATTGAGGCAGAGAAGGAAGGTTTGCATAGATTTGGATAGAAAGTAGACTCCTAAGGGAGGGCTGGAAGGTGAGGTAGTATGGCAGATGGTAGAACCTAGAGTCTACCGTCTGCCACTTCTAGCTATAGTCCCTAATATTCCTTGTGCAGGTGATATTGATGCAGAGAAGAACGGTTTGTTTATAGAAAGTGGACTCCTAAGGGAAGGCTGGAAGGTGAGGTAGTAGGCAACTGGTACCGTCTGGCACTTCTAGCTATAGTCCCTGACATTCTTTGTGAAGGGGATATTGAGGCAGAGAAGGAAGGTTTGCTGTATAGAAAGTGGACTCCTAAGGGAGGGCTAGAATGTGAGGTAGTATGGCAGTTGGCAAAGCCTAGAGCCTACCGTCTGCCACTTCTAGCCAGTTCCTAAAGTTCCTTTCGCAGGTGATATTGATGTAGTGAAGATGATAAGTGCGTTGTAAGAAATTTTCAGCAAGGTAGGTTTTCCAAGGGAGATGCTGATTGATTGAGGTGCCAATTTCATGTCAGACCTGCTGACTTGTTTGTCGAAGTGTTGGGGGGAGCCACATTTAAAGACCACCCACTACTATCCCCAGACTAATGGTCTTCTAGAGAGGTTAAACTCTACATTTAGGACTATGCTACAGGCATTTGCAGACCAGTTTAAAAGGTCAAGACTAACCATTAAACCAGTAAGTGTCAGGTGGGTATGGCTGAGGTCACTTACTTAGTGCACAGAGTGGGGAGTGGTATTATTAGGCTAGAACCTGTCAAAGTGGAAGCTATTCAAGCATGGCTAGTTCTTGTTGCTAAAAAGCAAGTGAGAGCATTTCTAGGGACAGTGGAGTACTGTGGAAAATTTGTGCCTAGTTGTGGTGCAATGACTGCACCCCTTACTGACTCATCTAGGAAAAATAAACCAGATGAGGAAGTGTGAACCACAGACTGTGAAAAAGCATTCCAAAAACTTGGAGATTTTGAGAGGACCCCCTGTGCTTGCAAGCCCAGATTACAGTGAAGAGTTTGTTGTGCAAGTAGATGCATCAAAATTGTGGGGTGGGGGCTGTGCTCACCCAAGTTTCCTCAGAAGGAGAAAAACACTGCAGTGGGGTTAATAATGCCAATGCAAATGGATTACCCAGGAGAGGAGTGGGTTGATATTCCCAGACAGACCTATTTTTTTCTCAAGTGTTGTTTTTCAGGGGTCATTTGAAAACTGTGCTTGAGTCATGTTGGGGGAGAACTGTGAATAAATTAGAGACTGTTATTTGTGCTAGCATGTCTGGCTGAGTTTTTGTATATAATTTTAGATTATCCTGTGCATTATATGCCAGCATGACTAACTTTAATAGTCTAAATAAGTTCTTACATGTTGATTTATAATCTGTACAGAATATTTTAAAGACTTGAACACTGTCCTTTTGCATTTCTAACTGCACATGCTTGTGAAGAAGGATTCTAAATCCAAACTGTCTGAGATTCAGCTGATCATCAGATGATGTCATCGGAATGTTGAAAGTTGCTACGGTGTTACTGTCAGAAGCTGAAAGACAGGAACTTTTAGAAAACAGCTGTTGGTTGATTTTCAAAATATGAAATGAAAATTAGAACTAGAACAGTTGACAGGCTAGTTTATACAAGAGCCTGCTTAAGACAGTTAGTGGTCAGCACAGATGTACTGTGTAGTGGATACCAAAAAGGACTTAACAAGAACTGTAAGCCTGCCTTTGCTCTGTTGTAATAATTTAGTTTAGATCAGGGATGGTGTTCTTTAGTCAGGAAAATTATAACTAATCAGATCAGTTAGAGTTTTTATAAATGTTGGATTTCGATCTTTCAATATTGATTTCATTTTCCTGGTGACTGAGCTCCGTTTGTTTATGGGAAATTACTGTTTTCTATTTTAATCATTTTGCTCAATATTAAATATGTTTATTAACTTACATTGTGGCTGGTCAGTGTTTTCCTTTAGTGATTTGAGAGTGCTTATACCTGCTTTGATAATTTCCAGGGCGACTCTGAAAGCCTGGCTAATTAGGCATTTGTGACTATTTCTTTTAATATTTAATTTTCATAACTGGACACCTTTTTAGAAGGGCAAGAAGACACTGTAATTCGTGGCAACATTACTGTATTATTTTAGGGAAGGAACACAAATGAAAATCTGTTGTCAGGCTTTCCCAGAAGTGTTTGGATGTGTGAGATAAATTTATTTAAGTGTGAGTGTATCAGAGGTGTTAAAAACTGGACACGTTGCTCTGACGTATGTAATAAGGAGTTACATTAGGGGTGGACAGAAGTATACAGTCCAGTCCCAAGATATAGAGCATGTTCCCGTTTTGTTCTTATGGGAAAATTGTGAAATATTACTCCTGTTTAAGTGACAGTCTCACACTGGAGTCAGTAGTGAGGACTGAAGCTCCTTAGTTACTGACCCAGGACAGTAGGGGACGTCCTATTATTTGGTGGCAGTTCAGTGGGGTATTGTCTGGACATCACACCCAATCCCAGATATCTCATACTTTTCTATTAGTAACCCTACAATTATCATACTTATTTCTCATAGCAAACATTATCTCATATTACCATGATACTGTCATACCCAATTCCTCACACAAATCCATCCCTCTAAACACACCTATCTCATTTTTTCTTCAACTCCTTTTATATTGCACAATAGAAAATGTTACAACTTAAATATACTATTCTTCTTACTTTACACACAATTGCTGCTCTTATACTTTTAACACATATCATTTCCCTGAATTACTCACATATAAACCTATCTCCAAAATCACCAACCATTTCAACCCACATTGAAAAACACCCAAATAGGTTTTCAAACATATTAGCTACCCTTATCAAACCTAACATACTATACTTTTCAAAGAGAAGAATTCTAGACATCTATTTAAAACTATCTCCACAGCCACATATAGCCTCACTTTTGTACAAAACTCCAGCCTACCAGCACAAACATTTCCCCACCTTAATAACCTAAGCCGATGTGGTGACATCCACCCTAATTCTGGACCCCCTCAGGACTCCCAAAACTGCCTCCACAAAGCATATGATGTTATTCACCCTAAATGTATGCAGCATCTGTAACAAAATAACTGAATTTTACTCCTGACTATGACAATACTCCCCAGATATAGCAGCTGTTACTGAAACTTGGTTAAAATACTCATCAAAGACTCAGAATTTCTTCCATCTGACTACAACATACTGAGAAAAGACAGCATCAACAAAAAAGCAAGAGGTGTAGCATTATTTTAGCCTACCATTTATACAGTTATGCCTCTCTCCAAATCTATTCCCACCTTTAATAATGCTGAAATTCTCAATGCATCACTGAAAACAAACAATACTAAATAACTCTGGATTGCAGTAGTACATATACCCCCAGGCCAAAACATTCCTACACTGGAAAATATTCTTTCATGGATGTCCAAGAACATCTCTAATGAAACAGTAAGCATAGGAGACATTAATATTAATTGGGTAAACCTAACCACTGACTCTCCAACAAATATTATCAATCTCTTTGGCTTTACACAACTCATCACCACTCCTACTAGAACACAAAGCAACAATAATGTAAGTTCTGTCCTTGACTGGATCCTTGTCTCTGACTTCTCAAATACTCTAACTCCAATATACTACCCAATACATTAAGTGACCACCTACTGCATAAGCACCCCCCAGAAACCCAAAACACATACCTACAAAACATCCAGAAACCTAACAGATGTTAACCAAAACCTGTTTAATAACTTAAGATTGTTCAACTGGTCTATACTAAAACCTCTCCCTTTGGATGATGCTGTAAACTATTTCAATAAACTATTCTTAGACACCCTCAACAATTTAGCTCTTAGAACAAAAAGAACAAAGCCTAATCGCTAAGCAAATCCACCAAACAAATACTACAAATCAGGGATACAGCATATAAAGATTGGTTAAAAAAATAGAAATTATGCAAATCTGCAAAACTAAAGACAACTATGTAACAAAGCAAAAAATAAATCAGTGACTGCAGATAGGGCAGCACAGTGGTGCAGCGGTTAATGCTGTCACCTCACAGCAAGAGGTTTTCTGGTTCGATTCTCGGCTGGGGTGCCTTCTGTGTGGAGTTTGTATGTTTTCCCTGCGTTCTTGTGGGTTTCCTCCGGGCACTCTGGTTTCCTCCCACATTCTAAAGACATGCTTCTAGAGCATTTCTCCCCGGGCCTCCGCCGAAAACAGGATCTGTGGAACCTAGTCGGACTTTCCTGGTCAACAAATGTTAAATAAATAAATAAAATAAATAAATAAATAAAAAATAAAAAATATATATTTTTCATAGCAAGTAACCAACTATAAAAACCAGCCCAAAAATGTTCTCGGAGACCATCACATCACTTCTTACCCCTGGGTTCACACAAAACTCTTCCGCAAACACAAACCAGCTGAAGTGGCTAATATGTTTAATACCCACTTCATTGACAGCATATCTACACTAGTCATAGGGTCTAACTCTGTTGATAATCCCCCCTCCCCCAAACAACCAATAAGGACAAGAATACCTCTTCCCCCACTTCCCAAATCCTTAAACACTTAATACTCCAACACCTCCTTTCTCTCTACAACCAGTGCCTACTACATTAACTCATAAACTTCTTTGAAAGTTAAAACCTGGTTCCTCTTCCTCAAACAATCTTCTACTAGAATACTTAAAACTCCAAGCTGACGCAGTTGCTTAGCCAGTCAGCATTCTTATCAATTGAGCAATTATAGAATCACATGTCCCTACCCTCTGGAAAAAATCAATAAACAAAGGAGGTAAATCAAATCTGATCTAGCAAATTACAAACTCATCTCTATCCTTTCCCCTCTATCCAAAATATTCAAAGTGCATACTTAGACAATTGCTAAATCATCTTATCAATAACAATCTCCTTAAGTCCACTCAACATGGCTTTAGGCCAGCTCATAGTACAACAGCTACTCATCTCCTTTATTGACATAGTAATCAAAGCTAGGGACTCCAGCCTATACACCTCTGTAGTACTACTAGATCTGTCAAAGGCTATTGATATGGTCTCACATGACAACCTTCTATAACAACTATCATCATTAGGTTGTTCACTACCCTCCAAGTTATGGTTTAACAGCTACCTATCCAATAGACAACAATGTGTAAAATGACAAGGCTGCCTATCTCAACACCTGACTAACAAAACTGGGGTCTCACAGGGATCCATTCTTGGACCCCTCCTCTTCAATATATTCATCAATAATCTGCACACTTCCTGCCATCACAGCACATTAATCAAATATGCCAACAATTCCGCCATTTCCTTCTCTAACAATATACCTGACCTGTTACAAAAAAATCAGTAAGCATTTACCTCAATAGAATCATGGCTAAACAACGAACAATTACTAGTTAACCCTAACAAAACCAAGCTTTTACTTTTCACTTCGAAAACATTCACATCTGAATTGAAAATCTATTCCCAAAATAAAACGGAGATTGAAATCCTAACAAGTGCTAAGCTATTGGGAATCACAACAGACAACAAACTCACATTTGACCCACACATATTTAATGCTATTACAAAACTTATTTCAAACTAGGGACACCTTATAGACATAAAAACTTTATGGATGCAAATACCAAAAGGACACTAGCAAATACCTACTTGATGCCCTCTCAACTGTATGGTGCTCCCATTTTTACTAATCCACACATCACAGTCAAAACCAAACTTCAGTCTTGTTATTACAAAACGACTAAATTTGCTACAGGCTCAGCATACCGCACCCAACACTGCAATCCTCTATTATTTATATTCTTGTAAAAATATATGTTATGTGATGTTAATATGTTATCCAAACTGTAAATTAATATGTACATTCTCTACCTCCTATTGTACCTCTTGCATCTACCTATTGCTGTTTAAAATTTGATGTTATATTTTACTTTTTTATGTCATTTTTTTTTAATCACTGTTGGAGCTTTGCTCCCCAGACCTCCGCTGAAAATGGGTTTCTGACCCAGTCGGCCTTTCCCGGTTATGAAATATCAAATAAAATAAAAATAAAATAAATACATTTTTAAATATTACTCTGATTCACTTAAGTTAGACTGCGGTGGTGGTGCTGCGGTAGCATTGTCGCCTCACAGTAAGACGTTGTCCTGTTCAATTCTCAGGCTAGAGCGTCTTGTGTGTGGAGACATGCGTGAATGGGCGTACCTTCGTTGAAGGTTGTGCATCAAGGCCGGCAACTCGGCACGTAAAAATCTACTGCCAATCATTAGCGGACCGGAGTTCCGCTGTGGCGACCCCTAACCGGGAAAAGCTTAAAGACACAAACAAACTCTGATTCACTTAAGTTAATAGAAGAACTAGTTTTGCATCAGATGCAATTTTTAAACAAGAAGTATGAAAATCTGTCTAGCATTACTGATTGTAATCCTCAGTAATTTAACAGAAAAAAATTACAGGGGACAGGGTGAAAATTTAAAGCAAAATGATGAACATTCTACAAAATCAAGGACAAGTGAGAGATATGACCATCACACATGTGAATTTTCAATGTAAGGTGTTCCACTTGCAAGAACTAATTTGGCAACTTGTCTTTCTACGATGTGATAATGTTCTACTTGTTCATTTAGCATGGAAATGCAGCAGCCTATATTAATTTAGGTAGTAAGACATTGCAGATTCCAAGAATTTCCAAGAAAGAACTCAGTGGGCTGCTCTTATCAACAAAATAAAATGCAAAATGCAATACATAATTTGGAACAGTATACAGTAAGGAAGTCATACACAATTGTTTTCACCAATATAAAAGTCATACTGCTCATGCAAAAAAATCACAGTGACAAACTTTGGATTCTTCCACACGCCATACTCAATAAATAGCCTTGAGATGCTTTTCAAATCATACAAAATCTCTTCCAAGGTACTTCCATGCTCTTTCAAACAAAATCTTTTAAGTTTTTGTTTCAATGCTGCCAGTTACTGTTCAGGCTCTCATTCCAGGATCACTCCTGTCTTCTAAAGGTTCATATAAAATCCATAATCTTCTGACTTACATCAAGGCAGAAATACTTTCTGAAGTGTCTATTACACTTACCAGGAACTGAACCCTAGAATCAGGAATCCGCTGTAATGTCTGAGTTTATGATACTTCCTAATGTCTGAAATAGTCATAAAAGTTAAAACAACTTGTCTCATGTTTGTAAGTAGTCTGTTGCAATAAGGTACTTAACTTGTTGAATGACTCATGGAAAAAAACAGTCAGATATTGGAATATATAAATTCTTATAGCCCTCATCAAAATGGAGGTTGCTGAGTTCTTAATTCCATTTCCTTTAAGTGTAAGGAAAGAACTGCAAAGTACTAGTGGTTTTGCTGCACATTCAAAAGGGATTCACTTTATATCCTCGAAATACTGAAATATTGAAATTCAGTATTTCGAAGCTATAAAGTCGAATTTTTGAAACCACGAAAACTCAGAACCGCGAAATTCAAAATCTTGCACACCAGAGATTTTGAATTTCGCGCTTCTACTACACACACACACACACACACACACACACACACACACACACACACACACACCATCCTCCCCACACACAAACACAAGCTCTCTACTACATAAAAGCAGGGGGGCAAGCCCCCCGGCACCCCGCACAACCCCCCTACTTAAATATTCTCATTCCGAGGTCGCACTACACACAAACACACACAAAACACCACCACACAAGCTACATTCTCCTCGTGCACACACACATCACAGCAACAAAACACACTGACACATACCACAGCTGCTACCCAAAACCCTTAGCACACATATACACTTACCTGAATCCATAACCACAGCGAAACTTCAGAAGTGCAAAATTTAAAACCGCCAGTATTCGAGGTTTTAAATTTCGTACTACTGAGCTTTCGCTCTTCTCAGGATTCCACCTTATGGGATTGATATACTCAATTTTGAGCTTCTAAAGTGAATCCCTCAAAAGATGCTTCAAACTGGGGGAATGCATTAATACAGTGAAATGGGCATCCTCCAAATCCACCACAATCAATTAAGTTTTGGGGGAATGAAAAAAGAATACTAGATATAGTACTCACAACTTTTAGACATCAACAAGCCTGTTTAGTGGTGAAAAAAATAAAATGGGTCAGTAAGAGCTCTGCATTTTTGGAGTGGAAGTGTTACAGAATTAATGCTTCAAATGATTCACCAGTACCTCAGAGATGGCCTGACACTTACATCAAGACTTAACAGCCAGTATACTTTAAAAGTTACAAAGGCAATGGAATGTCCTCTAGACTCTAACATGTAAACAGGATTTACAGACATACTGCCCTAGATACCTCACAGGTGCCTCAGGCATGGCCCCAGAATTTAGCATCACTGTGTTTTAAAATGAACAAAACACTGGCAGGCCCTCTAACTGCTTAACTCATAAACAGGACTTCTGTGTATGAAAATCCATCTGCTGAACACCCTTTGTGGTGTCAGTGTCTTGAAAAACAGCTCAGGAAGTCACATTCCCCACAAGGAAATCACTGCACAGCCTAGAATGCTTAAGAGTGTGAACACAAAATGGCTAATATTCATACTTCCTGATTTCTAGCATGACCAAGGCACCATACGTTAACATTAAATGTATATATTTAAATAAATTAAGATGCGTTACTTGTTCTTCTTTTTTATATTTTGCATTTTGTGTACTAATATAAAGCCTAGTACACTGAATCAGTCACCAATCTCGCTTGCATGGAGTATTATGGATGATAATAAAATAGTTTTCAAAACACTTAAAGCAATAAATAAGATTATGTTTTATTCAGCAGTTTCAATATAGTTAACCCTTCAATAAACCCTGGAGTGAAAGAAATAAGAAATGCAATTTTTCAAGTTTGTATGTTTAAAGACAAAGTTGGTGTGTTAGATACAGAAAAATAAAAAAGTTATTTAAAACCCACACTATTAGTAATAATGCTTAATAACCGATTGTTTATTTTAAATTTACTGTTTTATATGTATTTATATAACATATCTTTCACTTAGCAGTGTAAAAATTATATATCCATTGTGTTACTATTTTATCTGAAAGCCACCCATATGACTTAACATCTGAAAGTCCAATGTCCACATTGTCCCATTTTCTGATATGATAACAGAGGTAATCCAGAGGGCTTGAGTGAAGTCTGGTATCCCACCTGTGACCCAAAGGGTGACAGGACTAACAAGAAACAGAGTACAAAGCATTAGTCCAGATAAAATCACTTTAACTAGTAGATCTATGAGCCCCCCTTCTGATACCATCCTTGTGGGAGGAATAAAGACACATTGCTGAAGTTTCCAGTACTTCTATCATTTAAGTAGGTAGAGAGATGACCTGGGTCTAAATAGAATTGGGCAGTTACAAATAAAGAAGTACTGGATGCCATTGCTGAGACAGAGTATCCCTTGGTGACTGCTCCTAAGGCAGAATCATGGCAAAGTATTTGCTGAAACTGGTGTTGAAGACAGAGGTGAAAAGACTACAGCAAGGGGTGCCTTAGTGACTGAAAACCTTATAAGCTATCACTGGCTTGTGGGATTACTAATGAGGCATAAGAAGAGACCTGCTGATACTGTCCACAAGGCAATTTACAACCCTGGGGATATGTGCTGCAACAAAAAGCAATTACAAGCCATTACCCACTGCCAAACCCTCACTGCTTACTGAGACAACAGATAGAACCTGGTTCCTCCCTGCTTGTTGGGTGTGCCAAACTACAGTCATATTGTTGGTTTTGATGGATACTACACCTTCAGGAAAGTGGCCCTGAAATTCCTGCAACACAAGGAGATCCACCCTCAACTCCAGGACATTTGTCCATATTGACAACTCTGACCAACCACTAACCTTGGACCTTTCCCACCTCATAATGCCCTCCCACCCCACCCAAGGAAGGACACATCCATAGGTACTACTGCTACACAGTCAGGGGTTATGAAGGGTTTTCCTGAAAGATCCGTTGGTGATTGTAGCCTCCACCTCAGGTGAGTTCTGCATGAGTTTGTTATAATGATGGTTTTGGACAAAGGAAGAAGGTACTGAGACCACTGTGTTTGAAGAAACCATAGCAAAATTCTCATGTGGAAGCATGCAAAATAAATCATTAGAATTAACAAAGGTATGATACCCAGCACCCTCAGTACAATGGCTGCAGAAGAACAGGAGAAGAGTAAAAGATTGAATGGCTGACTTCAAAGTTAGAAGCTTTTTCTGTGGCAAGCAAACTATGGATCAGGCACTGCTCAGCTGTCATCCTATGAGTGTAATTGTCAGGCATGTGCCAGGTTGGATTTTTGACGGTTGACTCTTATTCCCAGAGAGTTGCAAAGATCAAAGAGATGGAGTCCATTACTGAAGCCAGAGACCATCAATGGGGCAGTTAGGAGTCAGTCATCTATGGATGGACTCCTTGAGTTGTACATGGGCTACTATGATGGCCATGCATTTGCTAATCATCTTGAGGGCTGTGGTGAGTCCAAATGGTAAGACAGTGAACTGATGGTTGCTAGCTCCTATCCGGAACTGTAGAAATCTCAACTCATTTGCAATCTTTATGTGAAGTTAAGTGTTGTGGAGAGAGATACCCGAGGCAGGGTAGGACTGACTGCATTGTGAACATTCTGAAGCACATCTTGTAAACATACATGTAAATAAATAAGCTGAGGTCCATGATTTTGAACTAAAAAGAAAGTACAGTTGTGTAAGACTTTAGCATAAAAGTTGATATCCTACTTCTCACTGTTGCATTATTTTTTACAAATAGAATATCCTGCTGATGACAGCCAAATGTCCAGCCAGCATATCAAAGCTTTAGCTCCTTCTAGGCAAAACACATTAGATGCATGCCCTAAGGCTAAGACATAATGCACATAAGTGATGTATAAGCACTTAACCCTCATAATTGAATTGCCTTAGAAGAACCACTGCAACCCAAGAGGAGAAGCAATAACATGTGCACATGTGCATCCAGAAAGGGAAGAAAAATAAGGACCCCTCAGCTAGAGGGAAAGCCACAGAGAAAAATAGGGAAGAAGGAGGGACAGTATACTGCTACAGTGAAAAGAAGGGCATCTACTGTTATTGCATGATCTTACACAGCTGTATTATGGCCTTCTTTATCATTGTCACAGTGTTCTTTACAAATGGGGAGTATAAAAGCTACCAGAGAATAAGGGAAGAGGAAGCCAGGGAAGAGCCCTCCAATAACCCATGCAGAATGGCCCTTGTAAAACCCATACTGGCCCTAGAAATCACATCCAACTTATACTGTTTAGCAAAAGTATGCACAGAAGACCAAGTAGCAGCTTCCAAAATGGATCTAGGATCCAGACCCTTGAAAAAATACATTAGAAGAGGATATAGGCATGGTAGAGTGTGTACGAACAGAAGATGAAAGCTGCTTACCATGAAAATAATAGCAAAAGTAAATGGCCTTAGAAATCCAGGAGGACATGGTTTGCTTACAAACAGCCAAACCCAATTTCTTGGAATGGAAAGAAAGAAAAAGTTGCTCAGATTTCCTTATACCCTTAGTCTTATCTAGGTAACACCTGAGTGTCTATGTAGATTTGAAGTATGAAGAATTCTGTCACTATCATTCTATGGAGAAAGGAAAAAAGGAATATGAACAGTTTGATTCAAACAGAAATCATTAACTACTTTGGACATAAAAATGACTGCTACATACAGAAAATCTGTCTCGGTGAAAAACCAAAAAAGGTGGACCTGCCATGATTGACTGAAATACAGAAACGTTCTTGTCAGAAGTAAGGGCTACTAACACATTTTTCCAAGTACAATGTTGCAAGGAAGAAATTGCAGACTCAAAAGGTGTCTTAGTCATTTCTGCAAGGACAAAATTAAGGTCCCAAGAAGGAGGAATAGGCTTTCTCGGGGATCTAAGACAAAGGATTTCTTTTAAAAAATTGTTTGATTTCACATCTACAAGCAAGGGGTGGAATAAAAGACAGAGTAGCAAAATGACTGACAAATGAGCTTTAACAGATGAGTATGCCAGGCCACAACTGAGCAGCTCACACAAATAAGAACCTTAGGAATACCCACACAAAGAGGGTTCAGACCATATTTGCAACACCGAATAGAAAGTCTCTTCCATTTAGCTACTTAAGATTTTCTAGTAGTGGGCTTCCTCGCTTCCTGCAAAACCCAAAGCATATCCTCTGAAAATTGGTGTGCAAAAGGAATCAAAGACATATCACACAAAATATTCATTTTTAGGAGAGTAAATGAGGGTGAAGGAGAGACCCCTTGTCCTGTGTGAGAAGGTCCATCATGTCAGGGTCAAAAGGGACTCGCCAACAAGATCTTGTAAAGGACTTTTAATAACAAAGGAAGACGGGGGTAGGTACACAGAAACATCCCCTTCCAGGAAAAAAAAAGACATGTCATCCACTTTTCAAGCCAGAGGACTAAGCTCTCTGGAGCAGAACTTGGGAAGTTGTTCAGAGAAGAGGCAAAAATATCTACTTTAGGAGTAACACACTGATGTACAATGTCCAGAAAAAGCTTCCTGTGAAGTATCTATTCATGAGGAGCTGTCCAGTACCTGCTCAAACTGTCTGCCACTAAATTGTGCTCTGAGGGAATGTATACTGCCTAAAGGGTCAGTTGATGGCCAACTGCAAAATCCCAAGCCTGAAGAGCTAGCCTGCAAAGAAGGTAAAATTTTGTGAACTCTTGCTTATTTATGTACCACATAACCATGATGTTTGTCTGTGAAAATTCTCAGAGGACATGGAACCCAAAAAAAGAGTGGAAAGCATGAAGAATCTGAATCAGACCTCACATCTCTTTTATGTTGATATGGTCCACTTGTTACTGTGGAAAAAACAACTCCCCTGTACACCAGTGTTGTTGAAAGTGGCTCCCCAACCCTTATCAGTTACATTTGTGCACAGGTCCCAAGTGGGAAGAGGAACCTGAAAGGGCAGGCCAGGATTCAGAAAAATCTTGTGACTCTACCAGGTGAGCTAGAGTTTGAGACAAGGCAAGAGAAGGATGAAAAAATCCAGAGGATAGCTGTGTTGAAGACAAACCACTGAAACGTCCTCATGTGGAGCTTGGCAAAAGGAACTATAGGAATGGTGAATGCCATGAACTCGAGAGCTCTAAGAAATTCTCTTGTATGCAGCTCTTGCAGAGGAAGAAGACACTGAAAATAAACTGTTAAGAAAAAGGACCTTGGGAGGAGGAATCAAAGCCATTGCTGGCAACGTCTGAATCCTGCAGCCCAGAAAAGCCTGGTCTTGAGATGGGGTAATGACAGACTTTTTAAGATTTGGAGTGAATCTCACATTACCGAGAATGCATTTGAGTTCCTGAAGCAGGAGGTGCCAAGAGGGGGCTTGAATCAAAAGGTCATCCAAATAAGGGAAATAAGGGAAAATCTAAACTCCCTGAAGTCTACAGAAGGCTACCATCAGGGTCAGACATTTGGTAAAGCCTCTCAGAGCTGTATTAAGACAAAAAGGCCCATTGGAGAACTGAAAATGTATGAAGGGATGGCAAATAAAAATGCAAAGGTAGGCATCCTTTAAATCCAGAGACACTAGGAAAGCCTGGGGAAGTAACAAGGGAAACAGAGACTGCAGAGACAACATCTTGAAAGAGGGAACTTTCAGAAATGTATTGAAAGGGGAAAATACAGAATGGGCCCCCAAGAACCCTCCTTCCTTGTATCCAGGAACATCCTGGAATAAAACATTTTGCCCTGCTGAGAGGATGGAACTGGATGAATGGTTCCTTGGACTGAAAGTTCTTGAAGAATCAAAGGAAAGTGAGGTAGGTGGCAATGGGGAGGCTGGGAAATTCCAGAAAACTATGAAACAGCCATTACAAATGATGGAAAGCATCCATGAGTATGTGGTTATGAGTCACCAGACTGGAAAAGACACAGTCACTCTGAGGGAAAGAGAAAACTGGCCAAGGGGCAGAAGAGACTGAATGTCAAATGGTGGCAGATTTGTTAGGAAAAGAAGGCTGTCTCTGCTGCCTCCACAGAAAGGAAGATTTGTAGGGATAATTTCCTTGAAACTTAGGAATAAGAGAATGGAAGATCTGCTTAAGATCCTGTATTGCATTCCCCTTATCATGCAAGATTCTGAAACCTCAGATACAGTAGAGCTAAAAAGACTGGATGACTAAAGGAGAATTCAGCAACTTAGCATTAAGGGACTGCAGCCACAACCAGGGATACCTCCTCATAACTGACCCTGATGCATATACCCTAGAGGAATCATAACCAGCATAATTACATTTTGTAGAGTAAGAAGTTATTTGGGAAGCAGAGCTGAAAAGCAAATGGCAGACAAGTTAGCCCCTGAAGCAGACAATGGGATAAAACACCTCCAAGATAAGAAAGAAAAGCCAGCATATATCTAGTCAAATGAGTCGGGTAGCTTATGGCTCTGAAAGCTATGGTGGCAGAGCTATACATTTTTACCATACCTGACCAAAGCTTGACTGCCCTTGTCAGAATTTAAAATCTTGGAAGAGGACAGTAATTTAGAAGGTTTATCAGTAGCCTGCTAAATCACTGCAGGGTCAAAAGGAGGGCTTTTACATAAAAATGTCTGATCTTCAGGAAATCTGTAGAACCTGTCAGGTTTCTTGGGAGCAGGAGGTTGGGAGTCAGGATCCTGAGAGGCAGAAGAAAAAGGTGTCCAAGAAAGCATCCAAGACTGGAGGGACTGCTGAAGGCTAGGGTGAATCAATCTGCAAAAGGTCATAGTACCTTTTCTGGATATCACAAATCTGGGAACAATCCCATTTAAAGTGCTCCATTATGCATACAAGTGTCCCCTAAGGACAATTATTCAATGGGATAATCAGGGGAAACTGAATCTTCTTCTTTGGACCCCAAAGCAAGAGGCAGAGTGAATCAGAGGGGTAAGCCAAGGACTCTTCCCCAGAATTTAAGTCCACATACTCCTCAAAGGAGTCAGAGTTTCAAAGACACTCACATTGAGTAGAGGACCAGGGAACAGAGGAAAGAAAAGATAACCCCTTATGTATAGCATGTGAATGGGGCTAAGGCTTCAGTAAGCTGGCTGGATACTTGGCTGTCTTCAGCAGGATATCCCATTTCCAAAGAATACTGAAACAGGAAGGACATCTTGGATTAAAATCCTGACCCTTTCTGGTCTGGTCAGGTCTGGCGGGAACCCTGGATTTTTTTTTCTCTAGAAGAGAAGCTACTCTCCTTGAGCCACTTCTGCCTAACTGGGTAGGACATCTGGCAATGGCATGGTGGACTGTGGGGGGGTTAAGAA
Organism: Protopterus annectens; assembly: GCF_019279795.1. Classification (NCBI taxonomy): domain Eukaryota; kingdom Metazoa; phylum Chordata; order Ceratodontiformes; family Protopteridae; genus Protopterus; species Protopterus annectens. The sequence continues at coordinate 662,710,384 of NC_056731.1, forward strand.
AAAGGGAATCCGATAGCTTCTGACTACTATCCCTATTACCCATTTGTCCTGCATCATGGCCTGCCACGCATTTGGGAAGAGGGAGTGAAATGGCTCTGAAATGCATCCAGAATGAAACAGATAGGCAGGCCTTCAGAAATATCATGGTTTGCAATCTGAAAATGGTCCATGGTATTCCTGATTCTGTGGACCCTCTCAGCCTCTGGGCTGGCATAAGTTGCAAGGACCAATTCTGCAATGACTGTCCTAGTCAGAAGGTGACTATCTGTTGGTGCTTATACATTTCTAAACCAGAGTTACAAAGGTCCCTTCTGGATCTTACTGTATGATTTCTGTGGAACCCTGAACTTGACTCTAAGGCAGAAAGAGTACTGCTATCCTATTCACACTTTTGCACATCATCTTTTTCATTGAAGGGAAAACAGAAATGACCCAGTAAAAGGGGAATGTTACTGAAAGATGCATTAAAGTTGTGAATGAAAAGTCATCCATAAAGTGTTAGATGGCATCCCATTGCTGTACCAGAACCAGCTGCTCTAACTGTTCCAGTCACCACCTTGCGCATTATGCATATGAAGAGGTGGGTGATGCTAGACATAGCAGTCAAGGCAGCTTCAACTTACTTACTAGACTCCATCATATGGATGAGGGGAGGTTTAGGGTACATGAGGCCTGCTGAACCAGATCTATCTGAAATCTGTTCATACGTGTCACACAGTTTAAGGCCCTTATAAAGTGCCTGAAGCATGTGCCCACTTTCCAAGTCTATCCACTGCCCAGGACTCCTTATTGAGTGGGTGGATGAAGGTAGAGTCTTATAAGAGTTCTCTTTTGCTAGTTGCCTCCACAGTAATGGAGTCAATGGCAGGTGATTCATCTCAATGCTAGTTATCTTTTGGAGAGTGGAGAATCCTATCTGGTTTGAGAGGGACTGCTTTGAAAAGTACCTGGTTACTGCCATGATCTCTGAACCACCAGATTAGTTAATGTTTTGGCCAGAGTTACCACCCAGGATTAGCACAGAGTGCTAAGCTGGAAGCCTCAAGCAATACTGTTTCACCCTGAAAAGGTAGGTCAATTGGATAAGCATTTTCCTGGCAAAACAAAATACAGGTGTAAAATCTTACCATAACAGTAGATATCCTTCTCTCCCCATTGCAGTATTCTTTACTGAAGGGATCTCCATCCAAGGATAGCCCAATGTCTGGCTAGTATAGCAATGTCTTTGGATTTTATAGGTGCCATATATCACACAAATGAACCCTCCTAGGGTGTAAAGGTAAAGGTAATGTATGGATGCAAATATTCAGAATTGAATTGCCCCAGAAGGAACAAAATACTCCCATGGACAATGTAGAGCATGTGCATCCAGAAGAAAAAAGTTCAGAAAGGAAAGGAAACAAGAGCTCCTCAGCCAGGAGGGTAACATAAAACAGGGCAAGAGCTATAACAGAGGGGGAAAGGAGGGAAGGACCGAATACTGCAACAGTGAAGTGAATTACAACTACTGTTATGGTAAGATTTTACACAACTATACTATGTTCTTCCATATCACTGTTGTAGTATTCATCACTGAAGGGAGAGTACAACAGCTAAGAAGACTGGAAGGAGGAAGGCACAGAAGAGCTCTCTACAAACCCATGCAGGACAGCCTTAACAAAACCTGTCCTGGCCTGGAAAACAACTTCCAGTCTGTAATTCTTAATAAACATATGAACAGAGGACCAAGTAGCAGCTTCAAGGATGGAATTGGTGTTCAAACCCTTGAAAAAGGCACTAGAAGAGGCAACCATCCTAGTAAAATGTGCCTTTATAGATGGAAAAAAAACATTTTCCACAAAAAGACTAACCAAAAGAAAAGACCCTAGAGATCCAGGAGGAGGTGATTTGCTTGGAAACAGCTAAAATCAAAGCTCTGGGATGAAAATAAATAAAAAGTTGCTTAGATTTGTGAATAACCTTTGTTTAATCCAAATAATATGTAAGCTGTCTATGTAGGTCCAACGTGTTGACAGCCTTTGCACTGGCAGACTGCGAAGAAGGAAAAAAGAAAGGAAGTTGAATAGGCATGGTAAGGGACAACCCATTAACTACCTTGACCATGAAAGAAGGATTAGGATGAAGATACACCCTGGCTTTATACAAAATTAAAAAAGGAGGAATTTCCATAATAGCCTGAAGCTCAGACATTCTCTTTCCCAAAGTAAAAGCCAACAACAGAACAGTCTTCCAAGTACAAAGATGCAAGGAAGCTGAACTAGCAGGTTCAAAAGAAGCCTGAGTCAATTTTTTCAAGAACAAAATTGAGGTCCTGAGGAGAGAACATATATGAAGAATGACTTTCAGAAATCGCTTGACCTCAAAATGAGAGGCCAAAAGAGTATTCAAGGGCATACATGCAGAGATAGTTGGCAGATGAGCTTTAACTGAAGAATATGTCAGCCAGCATGGAACAGATCACACATGTAAAAGAAAACCAGAGGAACCCTACTTAGAAGAGATTCTGATGGTGAGAGAAGCATCAAACAGAAAATCTTTTCCATTTAGACATGTAGGATTTTCTGGTAGCGGGTATTCTGTCCTCCTGCAGAATGTAAAGCACATCCTCAGATCAAAAGCTATTACCCACAGTGTTATCTGAAGAGTGGACAGGTAAGAATGGATAAGACATCCCTTGTCTTGTATCAGAAGATCCACCAGTTGAAGTAATTTGTGGTGATTAAGCCTGGACAAAGGAAAAAGAAGGAAGAACCAGTGTTGTCTGGAACAAAAGGGAGACACCTGCACCACACCACATGGAACACACAGCCCTACAGAACATCCATCATCACAACCCTCACATAAAAACACAAACCACACACTCACCTTTGCGGAGGCTCTTAATAAAAATCTTCCCAAACAGCAAAGACTTCCAAGGCAGAAACGCAATCGACCATCACAATACAGCACAAACACAAGACACATAGCTCACCTACACAGTGTGCCCCTCAACATAAGCCCCTAAGGCAAAACAGCTTGCCCAATACAATAATCATAGGTGACTCAATAGTGAGGCACACTGATGTCCCACTCACTATGCTGAATAAGGAGAAGGTAACAGTCAGCTGTCTATCAGGTGCCAGAATCTGACACTTAACACACGCACTCAGGTCACTCCACAACAAGTACAAGTATGACTCTGTCATTGTCCATGTGGGTGTGATTGACCTGAGACTCTCCTCCATGGACTACATGAAAATAGACATGGTGGAGCTCTCAGATTATGTGGCCCAGGCAGGTATGACCCTAGCCCTGAGCAGCATCCTACCATCACCCAGAATTATACCGTAGTGCAAACAGAAAATGATTGACTTAAACAATTGGCTAAGTTTCTGGTGTCATTCTAAAGGGATCCAGTATCTGTCTTCTTGGGATGACATGATTGATAGACCTCGATGCTTTGTCAAAGATGGTCTGCATCTGTCAACCCTGGGTTTCCGGGTACTGGCTAAGGCTCTTGCCACCCCTATAGTGCCTTTTTAGGTGGTGTTGCAAACACCAAATTATCACCATAACAACTATAAATAAATGCAATCTGAGGGTCATGATGTTCAATGCCAGAAGTCTAAATCTCAAGATGCACTCACTCGAAGCACTCCTCAAAATGGAGAACATTGACATTTGTGCTGTAACAGAGACCTGGTTTAAAGAAGCAGAAAGTACCCCTGATCTACAAGGCTATAACTCATTCCACACCTTTTGGCCCCAGAAAATGGACCAAAGCTCCAAAGGCAGTGATGTCTCCATATTCATAAAGGATATGCACATCTCCAGACTAGTAGCCCAGCATAAGGCATCTGAGATACTTCAGGTACAACTAACATTGGGTAAGATGGCAATTCAGGTTGCAGCCTGCTATAGGTCCCCAACCATGTCCTAAGACTCTCACTCCACATTCGTAAGCACCCTAAAAACTATTAAGATCCAACCCAACACTTTCATACTAGGTGACTTCAACTACCCCTCCATCAACTGGGAAAACTACTCATGCACCAATGCACTGGCCCAATGCTTCCTGGAATTCATCAATTCCAATGCCCTGGACCAGCTCATTCTTACCCCCACTAGAGGAAGCAACATCCTTGACCTGGTTATTACTAACATGGCGAACCGTTGCTCTACACCTATAGTCAATTCTTCCCTGGTTAGATCCGACCACAAACTAATTACCATGGAAATCCACATCTCAGCCACACCACCCACAAAGGTATCCACCATGAAAAACTTCTCCAGAGCTGACTTTGGACTCTTAACAGCAGAGGTGGCTAACTTCACGGCACCCATGCCAATGGAAAATAGATGCATGACTGCCGAATCATACACTAATGCACTGTATGAACATAAATGCATGGAATTAGCCATACCCAACAGAACCAAGATGCTCTCCTCCAAAAAAGGAAGCCAATCTCATGGTCCCCTGCCATTAATAAACACTACAACAGAAGGAAGAAACTGTTGCAGAAAAAGGTGAAGTCTCAAGACTGGAAAAATTCCCTTATCTGCTTCAACAAAAAGTTGAGATCCCTCATCAAAACCTCCAAAGCCAGCTATGAAGGTAGAATTGTGGCAGACACTAAAAACAGCCACAAAACTTCTATAGTTATAACAAGAATCTCCACAGCAATACCAAAAATTGATAAAACAAAATGAAACCGACCAGCTTCAAATAGTTGACTGTTTATTGGATAAGGCAAAAATGAAAAGTATAAAATCCATTAAAATCTACTAAGCGCTTTCACCCAATCACTATCCTGGGCATCATCAGAGTGGAATAAACATTCTGTATTCCCGTAGCATTATAGGAGTACAATTAATAAACACACCTCCTCCTTGCTCTGAGTTACTGCACAATGGCACCTCCTATACTGAGCCAACAGATATTGCCAACATACTGGCCGACAGATTCAGTTCAAACCTTACCCCTCTTCCCCCCCCAAAGGAATAATCTCAACACCGGAAGAATGCCAGGCACCCAGCATTACTGCAGCACAGGTTAAAGCTGCATTTTCCAAGGCCAAGAATACAGCTTCCATGGGACTCAACAAAATCCCTGGCTGTGTTCTACATGAATTACAAAGTGAACTGGCACCACATCTGTGTGCCCTGTTCACTCACAGCCTCACCTTAGGCTTTTGCCCCTACCAAATGGTTCTCTCTACAGTCATCCCTCTCCATAAAGGAGGAGCAAGTACAGACCCTGGAAATTATTGCCCCATTAGCCTGATGAGTCTGATATGTAAGGATATGGAGAGCACCATCATGGTCATAATTAACAAAGATACAGGAAATCTCTAAACTCTAGATCCCCACGCAATTTGGTTTTGTAAAAGGTAGATTATGCCTGCTCAACCTGGTTGACTTCTTTGAGTCAGTCACCAGAGCTGTGGATGAAGGTAAGGCAGTTCAGTTCATACAGCCTACCTTGATATGGCCAAGGTATTTGATACCATTCCTCACTTAGAAATTATTCATAAACTCACCAAACTAGGCATCAATCCCTATATCGTTAGGTTGGTTGTAAATTGGCTCAGAGTTGTGAAAGTAGCGGAGTCCAAGTCAGACTGCCGACCAGTCATAAGTGGAGTCCCACAGGGATCGGTCCTGGGTCCTCTCTTGTTTGGCATCTACTTCTCAGATGTCCAGGCCGACATGGGACTCTGGCTGACCGGTTCGCAGATGACTGCAAGCTGGGAGCCATTATTAACTCCCCAAGTAATGTAGACATCCTAGAGAAAGGCCTCACTGAGACCAATGACTGGTATCGAAACCATGGCCTTAAGCTTAATGTCAAAAAATGTGTCGTCATCCCCTTTGGGAAAACTCAGTTCCCACTAATTACCACATCGATGGGAGCCCATTGAACACTGAAGGCATTATAAGAGATCTGGGGACACAGGTTGACAGCAACCTCTCCTTCGACCACCACATTGCCACTGTGGTCAGAAAGTCCTTCTATGTAGCACATCTCATTACTAAGGGTTTTGCATTCAGGAAGAAAGAGGTCATCATTTCTCTCTACACTTCCCTCATTAGACCAATCATAGAATATGATGCGTCATTTGGCATGTACCTCACTGGACACCTACAACAACTGGAGAGGCCACAAAAGTACCTCACGAAGAGGATCATAGGCCTTAAACACATGTCCTACATGGACAGACTCAAAAAACTCCAGCTATTCTCTGTCTCATATCATCTACTATGAGGCAATCTCTGCTTGACTTACAAAGCCATGTCTGACCCAGCTCTGTTAGCAATGCTGCATCTAAAGAAATACAAATCTCTCCATACCACATGTTCCAGACACCTCAACCTCATTACCACAATCAACAGAACATGCTGGAGGGACAGGTTAATAACCCAGAGACTGCCCATGCTCTGGAACAGACTTCCTATACATGTCAAGCAGAGCACCTCACAGGCCCTCTTCAAGATAAATCTTGATGAGTGGATGGGAAATAGAAAGTTCACACTGGGGATCACTCCAGTGGCTCTAACTGATAGAGGCACTGGGAATTAATGTCGGGTGGCACAATGCCAGGGCACTTCTATGGGCTAGGTTTGTAAAGGTTTGAGGGCTATTGGCCTACTACACACCTATGAACCAACAAGATTTTTTGGAGAGTCCTGCTTGATCTTGTGCAGAATATTTGGCAGCAGAGGAAGGGGGTGAAAGGCCTTCCCTTTCTAGGAAAAGACAGGGCATCCACTTTCCAAGCCAAAGGACTTGAACAGAATAGAGGAAGTTGTCTGGTCAGATGGGAGACAAATGGATCTACCCGAGGAACACCCCCCGCAGATGGACTATGTCCATAAACACATCTCTGTGAAGCATCCATTTGTGTGCCTTTGTTCTGGACCTGCTCAGGGAGTCTGCCACTAGACTGTGATATGAAGGACTGTAAACTGCCTGAGGAGTCACCTGATAACTGATAGTCAGATCCCAGGCCTGAAGAGCTTGCCTACAAAGGAGATAAGACCTCATACCCCACTGGTTGCTGACATACTACATCATGGTAATATTGTCTGTGAAGATTTTCAGGGGGCCATGGAGAAAAAGGGAATGAAGGGTCTGTAAAGTCAGAAGCAAAGCCCTCATCTCTTTTATGTTGTAAGATATTACCTCTGATGAAGAAGCCAGTGACTCCTGAACTTTCGAAGGGCCACAAGTATCACCCCACCTCAGGATGGAGGAGTCTGTAGGAACTGGAGTATGAAAGGGCAGTCCCAGACTGAGGAAAACCTTGCTGAATCCACCATCTGAGCTTCAGTTTGACACAAGGAAGCAATGAAATAGGGAACTCCAGGGGGTGGCAATGTTGAAACCACAGTTATTTGAGGTGCCACTGAAGCTTCCTCATATGGAGACTAGCAAAAGGAAGCATGGGAATGGTGGAGGCCATAAACCCCATAAACCTGAAAAATTCTCAAAACCTTGGGAGCAGGAAGAGTGGTCAAGATGGGAATGGCTTGAATCCTGCAACCTAGAAAAATATTACCCTAGGAAGTCATAAGAATTGACTTCTTGTGATTGATGGGGAACTCCAGAGGTTGTAAAAGACAACTGGTACAGTGAAGATCTTGTAGAAGACTGCTGGGAATGGAAGAAGGAGCCTGAATAAGCAGGTCATCTAAGTAAGGGAAAATCTGTATCCCTGAAGCCTGCAAAAGGCAATAACAGGATTGAGGTGTTTGTTGAATACTCTGGGGGCAGTAGAGAGGCCAAAGAGTAAAGCAGAAAACTGAAAATGAGAGGAAGAAACAGACACATGCAAAAATCTCCTGAACAGCAGGTGAATAGGTAAGGCTGGGCAGAAGAAGAGAAACAAAGTCTAAAGAGAGCATCCCAAAAGAATGCACCTTGACAAAAGTTTTGAGAAGGAAAGGTCCAGAATTGGTCTCCAAGTTCCCTCCTTCAGGAGAAGCAAAAATATCCTGAAGTAAAAACTTCTTCTTGCTCAGGTGGATGGAACAGGTTGAATGGTGCTCTGTTCCAAAAGGGACTGCAAAATCTCAGGGAAAAGAGAGTGTTGTTCTAGAGGAGGCAGAGATTTCTAAGTCATGAAATACCCCTGATGAATGACAGCACCCAAGAGTCTGAGGTGATCTGTTGTTAATTTGGGAGCGACAGACAAAGGCGGAGAGACAAGGTAGCCTGGCCGAGGGGAAGAGGAGGTAAAATGTGAAATAGAAACAGGCTTGTCCTGAAAGGATGGAAATAGCAGTCTGAGTGGACATAGCAGTAGTAATATGGCTTCTTACCTTCGGGAGGTTGACATGTCTGCCTACAGAGGCATATTTAGAAAAGTAATTCTTATGAAATTTGGGTATAGCGAAGACAAAAATATACCTGAGTTCCTGACTGACGTTACCTTATCCTGGAGGGTCTTAAAAAGATCAGCAGCAGCTGTCCCAAAAAGATTTTTATTATCCAGAGGAGCATCCAAACGTGTGGCTTTAATATCACCAGGCAAGGCCAAAAGATGAAGCAAAGCCTAACACTTCATCACAAAACCAAAAGCAACAGCCCTTGAAGAGGTATTAGCATCATTATAACTGCATTTTATGGAATGGCAAGTGACCTGGGAAGTGGATCCAAGTGGAGAAGAGATAGAGCTTTCCCTTCAGAATCAGACAGATCAGCCATATCCTTAATGTGGATCTGGTAATTAATAGCCCTAAATGACAAGGCTGTATCAGAATATAATTTTCTACGCAACCTTTCCATAGCTCTACCATCCTTATCAGAAGGAAGGAGCTTAGAAGAAGCCAAAAGATTAGAAGACTTATCAGTTGAAACTGAAACCACAGAAGGGTCAACAGAAGGACATTTAAACAAAAACTTGCAGTCCTCAGCCACTTTGCAGAACCTGTCGGGTTTCTAAGATGCTGGGGGCTGACAGGCAGGAACTGCAGTGGCAGCAGAGAAGTTTTCCAAAAGTGCTGCCAACACAGAATGAACTGTAGATGGCTTAGGAGACTCCAGTTGTAGTAGTTCATAGCATCTCTTTTGGATGTCAGAGATTTGGAAGCAATCACATTTGAAGTGCTCCACCATATGAGTATTACTGTCCCCAAAGTATAACTTTTCCAAGTGGAATCTGGACTCAAAGAATCCTCTTCCTCTGAACCACACTAAACAGGAGAAGGAACTTGAGAGAGTATGCTAGTGATTCCTCCCTAGAATCTAGGTCCTCATCTGAGGAATCTGGTTCCCTCGCCCTCTTAACAGGCATAGAAGACCAGGAAGGAGCAGGCACTGACACCCCTTGAGGAGGCTTCAAAGCCGTCAAGGCATTAAACAATGTCTTGAGTAAAACCCTGGTATTCATGTCAGGGATCATTAGTAACAGGGGTAATACGCTTTGTCTTTTGCTTTTTTTTTTAAGCAGGACGTCCACCCTAAAAACCCTTAGCAGCTCAGTCCCTTGTCAGGATTCAGTGATTGCAGTAGGAATCTCTTCCTTATCTAAGATCTGAGGGACCCCCCCCTCATCTCCTTAGAACTAATCAACTGTGGTCCCCCCTCAAAATCCAGAGCAGGCATTTGAAAGCCTTAGAGGACATGCAAGAACTGAGATTCATGCAGGCCTCTGACGGGATAGTGGCAGTTGAATCTGAAGCAAGCACCAGAAGATCTTCAGGGCTTTTACTAGCTTCTAGTGAGACATGCACTGGAGGAAGGACAGCAACTGGATCAGGTCTTGACGTTATGGCCTTCTTGGCAGACGGGCTGCCCTTCGGGACAGGAGGTTTCCACCACAGCACCCTAAGCTAACAGTTTAAGACATTAGTTCTTGAGGTATATGGAGAGGAAAGATAAATGACTACAAAGGTCTTTAGGGACAAATGCTTGCCAAAGCACTGTTGTGATGGTCTTTATTAGGAATCTATCTCCCACACTGACATTTTCCCTTCTTGGATGACATGAACACAAGTAACAACAACAGTGAGAAAAACAGAGAAGAAACCCAATGGGGCTCTTATATGAAGATGGCTAGGTAACCAGCACAGCAGACGGATGTTCAGAATGACGTTCAATAATGGCATTTGGACAGGTGGCAAATAAGTTCCGAGTATTTACATCTGTATGTCATCTTTATAAACTACACCTTAGGTAAAGAGCATAGGAAAATGATGTATGGGGCCTATAAATTCCTATGGCTTTGGTATACTGACCAGACATCGGGCTATCCTTGGCAGGAAATCCATTCAGAGATTACTGAGCAGTGATTTGGAAGGACATCTCCAATATCTCTACAAATAAGGCTTCCTCTGGTGGGGATTGAGAAGAGACCACTTGATCCTCTGCATCAGAATCTGAGGTAGGAGCTTCCAAAGGGGAGTCTAGGTGTTTTCTTTTGCAGGTTTTCTTTTTGTTATATCAGGGTATATGCTCCCTAACTCTGCAAAGGACTGAAGCTGCTGCTGAGCAGGGGGATTGAGGCTTAAAGCACAACTCTGACTTACGAACAGAAGGTAGCAAAAGAGAAAGAGTTTCAGGGTGGGCCTGTACTCATTGGGATCTGTGAAACTATTCTCCTAAGAAACCTAATCATTCTCTCCAGCACCTTGAAGACTGAACCCATCTCCATAGGTTCCAAAGACAGAGCCCTAATTGTAGGATCCAATCCCCTCTTCAGACTGATGGCTCCAAAACTGGGAGATTGGATAGCTCTGATGAAGAGATTGAAGCTGAAGAGTTGAAGACTGATGACCCACAACAGAAGCAATGGGGCAGGTACCACTGGATCCAGTGACACAGTAAAGGCCATCAGCTTGAACTCTCGGTTCCGAGACTGTCCCAGCTCCTATGTGGCAGGACTCAAAATAGTCAGATCTGAATACCTTGGTACTAAAGCTAAACAAATAGTCTGCATCAAGGGTACAGGGATCAAGTGTAGGGCTGGATCTGAGAGTGGTGAAGCTAGAACACAGACCTAGGAAGAAATCACAATCAGGGCAAAATGGTAGATCTGGCCACCTTGGCAGCTGAAGGGGAAGTAATGAATCCCGTTTCTGTGTCCTCAGAAAAATCTGCATCAAGGGATCCAAGTATGCTTTGGAAGTGCTCAAGTAAGGTGTGAAGGACCTGGGTGACAATGCCACAGGGGCATGAAATGGGGCACTGATCTGATTTGTGTGCAGGAAGTTCTTTCCAGGGAGAGGCCTGGAGAATAACTGGCTCCAATGGGTCCAGATCAGGAAAGGGAGTGTAAATAGGAGTGTGGGCCACTCCACTGAAACTTCGAATCTCTGCAGCTTCAGAGTTAGGGAAGAACTTGGCGAATCTGAATACCTCTTCTTTGGATCTGAGTCTCGTGGTTTCTAGTGATGATCAGAAATTTTCTTTGTTTTAGCCACCTCCAGATCCAGGGGAAGCAGACCTTTTAAAATAAATTTATTCTTCCTGTCTGCTAAGGCCCTTGGGCCAAAACCCTTACAAATCTCACAAACTGCAGAGAGATGGGGATGTCCAATCAGGCCACACATAGGTCATGAAAGTCCTGAAGTAGGATTTCATGACCACAGATAGAGCATTTTTTTGAAACTGGTTTTTGTGTTCATTCTAAGAAGCAATGATAAAAAAAAATCAACACACACACACACACACACAGCTGAAAACCCCTTAACTTTAAACAATATAATTGCTATGAAATAACTAGTTTCAGCTTAACAATATAGAAATATCAGAAGTATGGATCCAACAACCTTGATATCTAAACAGCTCTGAAGAAGTACAGTAACTACAGACAGAAAACTTTTGTCAGAAAAACTGTTGAATCACACAACATACTATGAAAAGACTGATTATCCAAACATGTATAACTTTGCTAAACTCCAAGGTAGTAACAAGAGGTGGGAAAATGCTGTGGAAAGAAGGGGCTTAACAACAGCTAAAATGTATTTATCATGAACTATACAAAAATACAAGTCTTGATGGCTCTAACACTAACACAGAAGAAAATCTAGCAAAGAAAAAGAAAAACTACTGATATGGAGCACTTAGTTGTAGGGAGACACTTATGGTTATAAAGGTAGCAAATGAGATCTGACATACGTATTAGTGACTGATGCATTATGGGAGGGGAAATTCTTAATGGGCATGAGGCTGGAGCACTAATGCTGCTGGGTCAGATAAGACGAGCAGCTCGAGGACCAATATGCTGGATCGGATGGACTGAATGAATCGGGTCACATGTTTTACGGTGGTATTATACTAACAGATTCTTATAAAGATTTTCATAATTTTATCAGACATTGTGGATGGATAGGCTCCAGTTAACCACATTTTTAATGTTCCTTCTCCAATGTATTTGTTTGTGGATCATTTACCACTTATGTGGTTTTTAGCAGAGATATCAAAACATATTATTACAAAAAGTGGAAAAAGTTGAGTCCATCTAATTTTGCAGAAATAATTAATGTAGTTAGCATTGTATATGTAAATAAAAAAACAACATGGTACTGGAAAAAAAGAGTCTATTATAATGCTTTTAAGAGCTAGAGAGATCCATGTGACTTACAAATAGAGAAAATAAGCATCATTATTCAACAAAATGAAAGATAATATTTTAAGCAGTTAGATTGATACTCGATGGATGATCTTTAATGTCTAACACATCATGTACATCGTTTGAAAGTCTGAATGCTCATGGGACCACAGAAAATACAAAGCAATTGAGTAACAAGACCATTTATGCCTTGCCAATACCCAGCCACATACCATAACCCCTTCACGAGAAGAGCAAAGCAGATGTATAAGTATCCATCCAATCATCCAGGTGTAATGTAAAGAATGCTAAAGTATCACTTTGTTTAACTTGCAGGTGAAGTTTGTCCCAGAGTGTGTTGGTTAATAAATTTGCCTCTCCACCACATTTTGCTTATATGCTGATGGAGATATAAATCCTTAGTTCTGATATAAGTGAAGAGCTGAAGGAAGAAGGGGGTGTTAATAGTGTGGAATGCAAAGTTCACCCAGCAGGAACCTATAAGAAACCGAGTAAAGGGATAGTACTTCATGCCTTTCCTCATAGCTCAGGGACTTTAGACAAACAATCATCTTAGTCGGGAACCTCTGGAGCTTTTCCAGTTGCTTGCTATGTCTCGAAAGGTACATCCTGAAAGGGGAAGTGTACTCAATAACTGGTCTAGTCATGGCTGGATAAAGTGATATGACAACTTATTTTGATGTGGATGATGGCTTTTACATATTAGTTCTGTCAAATAAAAATATTTTTTAATACAGATGTTACTTGGTGGTCAAAAAGAGAGAATTATCAACCCAGGTTCCAAAAACCCTGACTGCATTATCATTACAGAGTAGGGTACTGACCATACTGTATAGACACAGAAAAACAAATATAGTGTCAGATAGCATTTTACCAAATGTGACAATACTACTCTTTTTTGCATTTCATTTCAGCCCCTTTTTTCCATACATCACTTGTTTATGATGGTTAGTTATCTCTGCAGTGAATAGGAATCAGAGGGAGATTTGACAATAATTCCCAATTTGCAGTCAGCTCCAAACTTGGTTAACCAAATTTTACCCCAGTTTCTAGTACGATAATTGGAAAAGTAAATGCTGAAATGGAGGGGGGTTCAGAAATTAACTTCAAACTTGCCAAGGAGGCACCTTCCACTATAACTATGTGGGCTCTATCAGACAGTTGGTTATGCCCCTCACTACATATGGATCTACTTTTACAGTTTTTAGCTTATTTATGGTGCTAGCATTGGGTATAGTACTGAAGGCTTTTGTCAGAACCAAATAAGATGTGTGAACTTAATGATTACTGTCTACAGTTTGTGTGACCTTCTCAAAGAAAGTAATTAATTAACTTAGGAGGATCTCCATCTGACAAAGCAAAACTGGTATGAGTCTAGCCTGACAAGGTTTTCAATATCACAGTTTATGGTGGTCAGATATGTTGTTTCCCATATTGCTGCAAATCAGAGTAGTCAGGCTAATGGGTCTACAGTTTTTTGGGTATGTGGCTGGATCTCAACTCTGCATGTCAGTATACTTCAGGGACAAATCCTGCAGCTAGACTCAGATTAAATAAATTAAGGAGTGGATCGACGACAGCTTGCTTGACACAAATTATTAGACATTCAGGTAAATTATCAGTCTTCACAGAAATAATATTTTTGCTTTTGAACAGCATCTTCGGTATGCATTATTTTGTGATATTAGGAGATGTAAGGGATTTGGGAATTTATGGAATTAAGATAGTTGTTTGAAGGGTAAGGGCATAAGTTGCTGAAATGTCTCCTCCTTCTTACCTGCAGAAAGTCACAAATTATATATTATCCTCCGAGGATGCTTGATTTGGGGGTGCTCTTCATAAGACGGAGGAGATACTTGCAAAAAAGGCCAAGGAATTCTCTCAGCCATATATCAAATACAAGAATTTATTGGACCTGCCAAGATAAAAAAAAAAAAAAAAAAAGCACTGGCCACATCTACATTTCTAGAAGTTCTGGACTACTTATTAATACTGCCTCTTTGTAGCCTGACCTGTAAGTCACCTGTCTCAAGGATGCCAGACACTTTTATATGATTGTTGACTTCTATGACGTCTATAAGCACATGTGTTAAAAAACACAAGTTGTTGACTAGCAGAGATATCCATGTATTCCATCAAGTAATCTAATATGACTGCACTCAGGAATCCCATTTCCAATGACTGCGACAGCAGAATACTTAACCATTTTGGAAGAAATGTATATATACCTCAGCAACTTTGGCCATTAGGATTCTAACCTGCCAGTCTGAGAAGCAAAAAGTTAATGAGTACCTCCTGAGACAGATGAGACAGGAGGCAGAGGGAGTAAAAGACAGGGGCCTGAAAAAAAAGAAGCTTGACCTATGCCACCTCAGTACCCAGGTTGCAACACACACATGAAATGTAGGTATGATGCAGATGATGCATTTTGCAGGGCAGCTTCTGTAGGGTCTCTGCTTAGGAGATATTCCTGACTGAGCATATGAAAGTGGAACTCCTTGATGCCCCATTAGTTAAGGAGTTTCTCTCTCTGGATCCCTAAGTTGAGAAGGTGCTTAAAAACTGGAAGAAAAGGGGAAACCATACAGTTGGTTAAGGACATTTCCCATTCCCCTGCTTCAAGGTCTCTTAGAAACTACCCTGGTAAGGCCTTAACTCTTCCACCTCAAGCATGAGAAAAACTAGAAAAAGGGAGTAAAAGTCAATACAGAAAACACATACAAGCTGACTAGATGGGAAAAACTGGAGTGTCTCAGGGTTGTATCGCTCACAGAAAAGAGAAAAGCTTTCTCCTCTACCCTACCACAAAATCAATTCCAACCCTCCATAATGCCTCACTTTGCTTGCTTCACCTCCCTTCAAGGACAGGATGCAGACTGGCCTTTTTGTGAAATAGTTGGTGGCTTTGACACAGGAACTCACTTCCTTTAAATTTCTGTTTTGTCCCATTCTCACTATTAACTATACACAAATGTGTACATTGTGCATAACTACATCACTCTGCTAACAACCACTGTTAACCATTTATGTTTGTTGTTGTCCTTTAATGTGTTCACTAACAACGATTGTTAAACAATTATATTGTCTTTTCGTGTACTTGCTCATTTAGTCATGTTTTTCTACACTGGCTGTTATTATGATTATGGCTGATTGATTTAAGTTTGTACTACTATCTATCCGTGGGCTGAACCTGAACATGGTACATCTTGATCAGATGTCTACCAGTCAACAAATTAAAACATGTACATGGATAACTCATTACAATACTTTGTTACTCTCACCATCTTTGATCTATAAAAGCCCACCCTCACAGGGCTACTGCAACTACTATGGCCTTGCTGACAAAGGTTAAAAATGAAGAATACTGTGGAAGAAGCTACTTGGTCTTATGTACATATCTCTGCTAAACTATGCAGCTTGGACAATGTTTCTCAGTCCAGGGCAGGTTTTGCCATGGTCATTCTTGCAAAGCCTTCTAACCCTTATGCCTACCATAGACCAAACACTCCCAGTTCATAAGCTCTGAGAGTAAAAAATTATACTGCACAACAATCAGTACTGCCACAGTGAATTATGCAGAACATAGTACAGTTGTGACAAGAACACCAGTAATCACAGATGTTTGAGTATATTTACTACTTCTGTCACTGGCACACTAATGGGCCTGGGTGGTTATTCACACCAGGCTTTTCCTCATTCTATTTCTCTCCACCTGAGCAGATACTATACTCTTCAGGGTTCAGCAATAGCCTGGAGAGGCAGTTGTAGGGTTCCTCTGATTGGGATTCCCCACCAGGACATCGGTCATTTGACAGTAGTGGCTTATGTTCTAGTACCATGGTGCTAAACTTCACCTGCCAGGGAAGTGGCTTATGTTCTGGTACCATGGTGCTAAATTTCACCTGCCAGGGAAAGCAGGATCCAAAGATGGTACTGGCCAATGTCCCTTTATGCCATCAATGTCCTGAAGTCAGTGAAAGATGGAATAATCCAGTCCTAAAGGGGAAACAGGAATAGAGCTCTGGAAGCCAGGGCATACGCTGAGCTTCTGCAGGCAGGAATCCTGAGAGTCAGTACAGCAATATTATAGTACAACAAAAACATAGTATATTGGTATTAGGAATTTATATACTTGTAGATATTCAAATACATTCATAGCTGTGGGAAATATGTTTACCCCTCCTAAAGAAATAAAGCATCTTTCTTCATTAGCTATATGGGTGGGCCTGTAATTGTGCTAAAAGCCTTTTAATAAATGTGGAACTATAACTGAACATGCTAGAGAAAATTCTGATATTTTTGTGTAAATTTGGGTAGTGTATCTGGTATTATTTTTCACATTCCTGGAGGCTAGTGACTTTTTTCCCCATAAAATATAGACATAGAGAAACAAAAGTTATTTTTATTATACATACCATTTTCATTTTCCAAGTTAATTGTCTTGTAGCAAAGTGCCTTTTTCAGAGCTTTTTCAAATTTGCTGTAGACTTTTTTTTATTCATTATAACCAGTATTATTCCCGTTATTATGTAATGAAAGAGTTCAGATGAACTCACCACACATCAGTCCTTTACAACTTAAGCCTGTGTGGCTTGGAGCAAATTGTGATGTTTCTAATACTTAACTGAATTTGAAGTTAATAATATGCAGACCCGAGGTATAACTTACAGAACATCATTGCTCTATTAACTTCATGGTGTCATCCACTAAAAGTATCAGCTTTATATTATAGGTGCCTTTCCTCTGTATGACTGTGCCGGAGCTCTTATATGCACATGTATTCTGACTAGATTTGCACATTTGGCTGGGTAATGTTAATTAATAAGAGTAAAACCCATGGTATGGCACCTGATACTCTTTTTGTTATGTCCACATTCAGATTTTTTTCTTCTTTGACGTTTCTCATTAAATGAAAAGTGATCCTCGACAGTGTACTACTAGATTCACCTTTGAGACTTTATGCAGTTTTACCTGATAGCTCTTTATTATTCCTGTGACATTAATAAAACTGTTGTATTCACTGCAGTTTATGCAGTCTCTAGCCATGCTCTTCACTTACATTTATACTGTTCCCTTTCTGCATCACAGATAGTGGTTTGATTATGGAGTAGCATAACTTACTAATCCTTTGTCTTGTATAACACTGAAAAGACTACTTATGACCTCCTTCTTTAGTTTTGCTTCTGCAATGAAGCAACTGTTTTGTCATGAAAGCAAAGACATCAGACCTCCCTCCGCCTTTGGCCTTGTTATACTGTAGTCTTTCTTTGACATTATGTTCATTGAGGCTTGTAGGTCAGTCAATATTTTTATCCTTTGCTTGTGTGTTTTTGTTGTGATTGGCAGCTTCTTTAAATGCCTTATTTAATGTATCCTCTCTTGTATCATTTTATTTGCTGTTCTCTTTCTCCACCTTCTGCTTTTTTTCTACAAGCTGGTGTCATAATCATTACATGTGTCTTTCTGTTTTGCCTCTGTGGCAATCTAGGCTCTGTAATCTTTGCACTAAGGTTTGCCAATAGTATTTTTGTCTGTGCATACTGCTGCAAAATTATTTTTCTGCATTTTCCACATAAATTATCCAAGGATGGGCACTGCTACTTATGAAGATGTTGTCCTCAACATCACCTGCACTCTTCTTAACATGTTTGCCACCTGATACATTTACATATTTTTCTTTTATTCCAGGAGTTTTCACTCTGCTTTGTTGTTCTTCATTATTCATCTCCCTCTTTCACCTTTTTAATCTTTTTTTACATACCTCATCTTTGCATGAATTACAAAAATTTCATGTGACATGACAAACTGTTGAAGCTTGTCTAGTGGCATTTATTGCCCAGTTGGTGTTTTCCTCTGTACCCTTCCACTGTTGCAAGTTTGTATTTTCTGGAGTTTGATTTATTTAGTGATAGCTATAAGTTCACACTCAATAGTTGCTTCATATTAGCACATTATACTTATGAGATCTAATATTCCTTTAACTTGACATTTTTTATGCTCTGTATTTGTCTTTATGCTCTGCATTTTCTTTAGCTAACAGTGCCTATTTAACTGGACTGAAACATCTTGGGATCTGTAATTTGTTCTGTTTCATATACAGTATATACTTATGGCCCTAGCATTTGCAAAGCTGAAACCTTTAACATGTCATCTCTACAGATTTGTAGATCTGTAGCATACTTACTGAACATGGTTATTAATGCCTTCTCATGTAAGGACTTCCAAGGTGGCTGCACACTGAGCAACAGCTTAATTTCAGCTCTCCCAGTGTGAAAAAAAGAATATGTGAAAGAAGAGCCAGTAACAGTGCCAGCTTGATTAAAATTCAGTTATGGCCAGCAAGTACACTACCTAAGTGCCAAAAAAGAAAAAAAAAATAGAGAATATGAAAGAAAATCAATCAGAAAAAAGGTGAAGAGAAAACACTGTTCAGGAAAAAGCAGATCAGACTTCAGCTTTGGTGCAAGAAATGGTTTCCAGTAATTTAGAAAACAAATGAAGCAAATGTTCTCAGAGATGATTAAAAAAATGAAACAGTGAAGGAGTATATCAACTGAAATAACAAAAGGAAGGAAACATTGAAAAAGCTTTAATTAGTTAATTGGATGGTGATAAAACTACAAAAATCAGAGGTTCAAATGAAGAAAAGGCTGGCTGAGGATGAAACTTCTCATGAAGAGCTGTATCAAAAGAAACTGGACTGGTATTCAATAGCACAACTTGTTAACTGATAGTGTACACTGACAGCATGCCCCAAATTTGGCCATGAGAAAGCAGCTAATTCCTTTATTAGTAATATCCAATCATAACAGGAGAAAGAGTTGATTCTGAATAAACTGAGGCATTAAAGTCAATGTATTAAAAATTGTAGACAGCAGATTGTTTATGGATAATGACCATTCACTGTGCACCAAGCAGAAGAGAAGTACATTTTTCCCAGCAATCAGGGAATCTCAAGATGCAGGTGTGAGAATCAAGCTGTTGTATCCAGCTATCTTCAGAATATTTTACTGGAGGTTCAAAGACATTTTTGATGGAGAAAAGGTTAAGGAAGAAATAATAGTTTATCCAACAAAAAGTGAGCCAGCAAACAGAATGGGACTCTGCTTCTCATTACTCTTTGACAATAAAATTTGTAGACAAAACAACAATAACCAACAAAAAATAAATAAATAAAAATAAATAAAGATCATATGTGCACTCTGCCAATGAAATATTTCCAATGTTTCAAAGAAAAATTCTTGACAGACATAAAATGCACAGTAATAGACTGGAAGAATCAGGAGTACCTTGGACTTGAACCAGAGTCTGCTGATGGGAGATGGATTGGAACAGCAAAAAGATTAGCAATACTGAAATTACTGAATATATGGGAGGGGGCTATAATCCATCACTTGCATTTGTGAAATATGGCTTTGTAAGAAAAAGTGTCTAAGAAAGACCAGATTTATGTTGACTTTAACTTGTGGGTGGACTGTAAAGCATATACCCCACTTTATATAATTAATGTTTACAACAACACTAAAAGATGAAAAAAGTAACTGCAACTGCAAGTAAAACAATTTTTGTTTTTATTATTTGTAGAAAACATTTTATGATATAAACTGCATGTTATATATAGTAAAGCCGTCTTGCTGTGTGTAATCAGGGATAAAGTAAATATGTCAGAGAAGTATTTTCAGTAACTGTTGTATGTGTTAAAGATAAGAAACTAAACAAATATGTTTGCTAGTTGTAAGAAATATAGTCCTTACAGTATAACAAGAGAAGAAATACTGGACAAAAGCATTTTTAATGTTAATATGCTGTGATCTTGGGCTGCTGGGGTGGGGCTGAAGTGTAAAAGTACACTGATTATTTTACATGTAGAATTAAGATATTTTCCCTTATTTGTACAAGGGTGAATATCTGGATTAATGTCCTTGGCTTAAGGCTTAAGCTATAAACAGGTGTTTTGTAAGCATGTAGACTTGAAAAATAAGATGAATTGAAAGCCATGAAAAAAAATGCTAAGCTTCTTACATCTGTGAAGATAGTTTGTTTTTTCCATTAGGAAATATTCAGTAGGAATAAAGAAGTCTGCAGATGAAGAGAGTTGTACATTCTATTTTAAGCAAAATTTATAAAGATTCATTGCTGATTAACATGCAGACAAGCTGTCTTGCATGTGCAAGCAGTTAGTCTTAAGTTTTCTGAGCATTCTTGCTGATATAAATGCAAAGTTTAAAGGTACAATGGCAAACAGTTCAGTGAAAAATAAAGTTTGAAATCATGGGAAGTGAATAACAGGTAGTAGCTATTATACTTTAACACATTTAATAGAACAGTACACAATTTAGTTTTATTTAAAGATAGTCATTATTATGACTAAAAATGAATATTTTCTGTAAACATACAAGCTGTTTTTCACATCTGGGAGAGGAATATAGATAAGAAAAGAACAGACAGCAATCAGTGTAAGTGGGAACATAGGCTGTAGCATATGCTTTAGCATGGGTAACCTTAATTTTAAGTTAGGTAATGCCTGTGGTTGCAACTGTAGATCTGAGGCAAGTGTTCCTATCTTGAGGGTTAAACTTTACTTTTTCAAGATGTACATGATTTTGTGTGTTTGTTCTAAGTTAATAGTGGATGGGGTATTAATAAAATGTATTTAGATTGTTGTTTGATCATTTTCATTAAAACCAAGTCTTAAAAAAATGTGATATAGCTTCAAATGGAGAAAAGAAACAGCTTCATAAAATATCAGCCTGTCAAACATTAGTGTGTGCATGTAATACAAACGTTTGAAATACACATTCAAAAAATGGACATGTATAACAGGTAGGAACAATAATTTTGTATTATAATGGCTATGTTGTCTATATTATTTTGGAACATAAACAGCTTTACAGGTATAGACATAGACAAAAAGTGAAGAGTACTGAATTATATTAAAAAAATAGCAGTGATGCAGGAGGCACATTTGGAAAGAGTGAGCATGGGAATTTGTAAATAAAGGATTTCAGGATAGATACACAGAAGAATATCAGGGACAAGGGAAAATGGGAGTACTTATACTAGCTGCTAGAGGGGCTGAAATAATGATAGAAGAGGAAAAGGACAACAGTGGTAGATTTTTAGTAGTAAGGGACTATTGGCAAGGGAGGAGGAGGATTACACTGGTATGAGTTGATATTCCACCAAAAATTGCTATTATGGAGCTTAAGAAATTTTTGGGAGAAATAAACAGCTTTCAGTAGGGCATGTTACTTATAGGTGGGGATTAGAAATTGATTTGCAATAGTGAGGATGTATCAGAGGAACCCAGTAGGGACATTATATCAAAAGACAGTGGATGTTTGAAGAAATTTATAAAAATATTTGGTACGGAAGATGTGAATTTGGTAGAAGGAACCTAAGGCATAATTTACGTATTACTCCTCAATGTACAATAACTCGGTTAGACTAGAGTGAAATTATATTTCACAAGAGCATGTGCATTGAACTGAAGGCTTCAACACACATCCAATAACTATTTCAGACCATGCACTGATAAAAGCTAAGATAAAAATCCTGGATAATGAAGTACAAATGAGACACTAGATCTTTCTCACCTGCCTGTTAAGAGAGGAATTTAAGGAAAAGGTTGTGGAAATAATTTGAGATTTATTATGGAAGATAGGAATATCTTCAAAAGTTACAGTTAGCGAGTGGGAAAAAATGAACATGAAGTTTAGAAATAGGACAGAAATAAAATAGAAAGTGGCATGGTTAATACACAACAGGAATTACTTAGAAGGGCTGACAAAGGTTAAAGTTCTAAGACTAAAGGGAATCTCACAGAACAACTAGTAGCATTATTGCAAAGTGCCAAACAGAAAATAAGGGTGTATCTGAACACTATGAATGAATTTAGAAAGATTGCTGTTAAGCAACTATTTTTTTTTATAACAACTCCGGAGCACGAAAACTTTAAGCATAAAGACTTAGACAACAGAAAGTAGATAAGTCTGTCACCAAACATTTGGTGTCCATAACAAGAAAAATAACCATATATCCTGTAAAGGTATTGGAGCTATTTCAGAAATTGTATGAAAATGTGTATAGAGCAAACAAATGCAGAAATAAAGAATGAGCAGAAATGGAAATATTTATGGAAGGCTTTATTATGTCATGGTTAGAGGTAGATGAGGCTCAACAACTAACAGTTAAGATATGAGGAGCTGAGATAAAAACAGTGATGTGTAATCAATCCTCAGGAAAGTCTCCAGGAACAGGTGTTTTTTCTGTGGAAGTTTGGAATTTAGGAGGAAAGAAGGTGGTAATGATCTGGAAGAATTTATTTAGCAGTATTTTTAAAAAGGTAGGGAAGCACCACCATCCTGGAAGAATGCTGTGGTAGCTGTATTACCTAAAGATGGTAAAGATCCATTAGACCCAGTTCCATAGAGACCCATTTCAAGTTAAGCCATGATTATGAAGTGTTTATATTTATAGTAGCTAAAACAATAGCAAAGATGTTGCCAAAATTGCTAGATATGGACAAATATTTTTTGTGGAGGGAAACATTTGACAACATTAATAAAACAATGATCCACAGGGAAGCACAATATAAGAAAATACCACTGTTGTTAGTGAGTCTTGATGCAGAGAATGCACTTTATTTTATGAGTAGGGCAATGGAAGCATTAGCATACATTTCCTCTTGAAAAGCTGTGTGTGAAACAAAAGGACCAGGAAGGGGTGCCCTCTTTCCCCTTTGTTTTTTTTTTTTTTATATTTAGAGCCACTGGCAAAGAAATTAAGAGACTCAGAAATGCAAGGGTATAATTGGTAAGGTAATCAAGAAAGGCAGGGTTTATTTGCAGACAATATTATTCTGTACCGGATAAATCCAGAAAATGACATCTTGATGTTGTGCAGCATTTTGAGACAGTTTTAAGTCTTTTTAGAATATAAAATTAACGAAGATAAAACAAAATCTACAGCCGTAACTTATGTATCCACATGCAAATTGGTTCAGCAATACCCATATTTCTAGGGACACAATAAGATAAAAATATTTTGTCGTATGGATTAAAAAGGATTAGGTAATGGCAGCTAAGGTTATCTCAGGAGAGACTAAACAAAAGATAATACAAAAACTGGAAGTTCGTATTTATGGATATGGATAGTAAGATGCAAGCAGTGAAAATGTTTTTAATCTCTTTAGTTTTCTATACAGCTCAAACATATTTTTATTAACCAGAGGAGAAGTTGTGGACAACAATTAATACAGAGTTGAGGAAGTTTATCTGGATGGGAAGAGGGCAAGAATTAAGTGGGATAAGTTGATCCTTCCAATAGAAAAATAGTGGTTATGGATTACCTGCTTTGAAGGGATATTTTAGGGGTACACAGTTAAGGCTCATATACATAACATCAGATACAGAAGCATATAATTCAAAATGAAGAGGGATGGTGATTGTGTGGGAGGGGGAGTTTAACAAATTTACTTTGAGTGTGATTTTGGATGCAGATCCTTCATAAAAATAATAAAAAACATACAGAATATTAAATTCATAAAATAGCAGGAAGTATCCTAAGAACTAAACCAACATGACAATGGAGAAATTAGATTTTAGCAACAGGAATGACTATGAGTAGGGATACAGAATAAATGCAAGTGGGTTTGGAACTTGCAGGAGCAACCTGACAGAGGAATCAAGGTACTGGGAGCAAATACTAAAGAGTGAAAGGTAACAGAGTAGGAATGAGGCCAAAAAGACATTTGGACTGTGGGCTCCAGACTGCTTTCCCTACCAGGGTTGGTATCAGAGTATAGGCAAGGGGATAAAGGAATCTTAAGCAAAATACCTGCTCTGACAGAATTTTTAGTTGAATCTAGAACAGAAGCTGCTGTTGAAAAGGGATAATTAGTAGGGCATATGAAATATTGCATTATAACAATAAGAATCAATGAGAGGAGGTTAGAAAAGATTGGGAAGAGAGATTGGAAAAGCAATTTACAAGGGAACAAAGGTAGGACTTATATATGGCTCCCAATTATGCAACAAAATCCTGAAGGTTTAAGATCTTTGCTTGAAGGTGTTTGCATACGTTTTTTTTTGTTTTACTCTAAGCAGGCTTCAAAGATGTTTTCCTTGGGTAGGTATCAATTCGTAATGGTGTCATGGAGAAGAAAAAGGTAAACTGGGAACATGTGTCTTGAAAGGGTAATGTGTTTGTAGATTTTAAGATTTCCCTACAGAGTACTCCATCAAAAAAATTGGGTGAGTAAATGGTGTAACAATGACAATGATTATTTTGAGCTAAAACACGTGCTCTGAATTGTCTAAACACAGTAAAGCCTTATTAAGTTTAATTCTGTTGGCTGTCAAAAAAGCAATTAGAAGAAAACGGAAATCAAATCTTAACTGAATGCATTTAAAGAACTGAAAATTACAAAAGACATTAAAGAACTAGAAGATGGATCCTTATAAAAGGAAATGAGCAAATTAAATAGAAATAAATGGATTTTTGGTAACAATACATGCAGAATAATGTTCAGGAAGAGGAGGAGGCCTGATTTTTAAGAATAAGTGTGTAACAGACCTACAGACTCATTATTTAGTGTATTTGTAGTTTTTTGGTATGATCTGCCATGTATTTGCGTTTATATATATATATATATATATATATATATAAATAAATATATCTATACACCTTATGTTATACCTGCCATGAAGACTGTTCTGTGTGAAACTTTTCTCCCTGGGCCTCCGCTGAAAAAGGGTTCATGCTCAGTTGAACGTACCCAGTTTATAAATAATTCAGCAATTTATATAATGTTGGATGGTTTGTTTTCTTTTCTGTTAATGTATGTTTGCCTATGTCTTAAATAATAATTCAATAAAGGTGTTTAACTCGTTACATCTGAGTGATGCCTCCAGGTGCATCTTTAGTTAACGCCTACTGATGCCTCTAGGCATGAAATATTGCTTGTTCATATTTACATCAATAGTTACAAAACCATATTTCATCTTAGAGCTTACACAATAGCAAACTCAACTGCATTATTATTTGACCTTTGTCTAGTGCATGTAAAGAGATAAACCGTTGTTTTTATGATATTAATATATATATATATATATATATATATATATATATATATATATATATATATATAAAATTTTCACATTTTTTTAAATGTCTCAACAACCAAGTTACAAAGACAGAACTCCTTAGCCTCATATGAAAGCTCTCAGCTGGATGAATAAATTGCTACTGACAGTATGTGTGTTACTTGAGTGGTTGCTGAGATATTGTAATTTGTTTACAAAATATTGCAAACGTAATAGTTACTGTGTTTACTGTGACATATACAATTTGGTTTAAGACCTAGAACCTAAAGAATGCTACCACTATAAAAATAGTTTGTGCTGAAGGGTTTACTGTTTATACTTCTTTCATAACCCCTATGGTTCCAGAGATTTGAACATTTGTTTGAAATGTGAGGACATAATTTGATTCTGCCAAAAGGCAGAGTACGACATGCTTGACAGCTTTTAAACAAAAGTTCATCTAAGCAAAACCCCATAATATCGAAACAGAGTTTTGAAAATGTATAGTTGGCCAGCCTTCAGGAAGCCAACGGCTGACAGCAAAAATGTACTATACACCATTATCCGCCCCCCAAAAAAAAAAAAAAAAAGATTTTCTGCTGTGAAATCATGGTCTGCACCAAGTGTCCCCAGGCTAATGACTGCTACTGACATCTTTTACATTATTTACCAATTTCTGTTTTAAATTATTAATACTTTCTGTAGCATCATGTATGTCCTTTTCCTCTCCGGTACCCCTATCTGTGATATTTTCTCATGAAGATATTATGAAATGTCACTTATCTTTGTAGCTTTCTCTTGTTTTTGAAGAGAGGTAAGACATTTATAGCCATATAACAGAAGTTAACACAAGTCAAGACAAGTTCAGGAAAACAATCTACTACTGAAAGAGCAAGTTGAATTTAATATTCATTGTATAACTTCTAAAAACCCAAGACAGTTAATTAAAAACTGCATAATCATATTATTCATACTAGCTTGCGATTCCTGCATAGAGTACAGAACTTTTAATGGGCTCATAGGTGATAAGATTAGCTTCACTTCCTTATTCATGTCATTTTTTTCTTACAAAACTTTATTCACATTCCAACTTACAAAATTTGATCACAAACATTTATGACTATACAGACAGAAATTCTACTTTCAAATACAGTAACATAACCAACAGTCATACCTGTAATGTTGCATATTTATAAGTATTTGACATTTAACTAAATTACTGGTCTAGTAACAGGTTGTATTCTGACTAGTTTTTTCAATTTTCTGTTTTTTTATTTATTGAAATTTTTTTTGTGCAAGGGCGATCCAAGCTACACTACTGTAGGTGTCGGTACACAGTAGCTGATTGGCACTTTCACTGAGCCGTGAGCACTCTGAGTGATGGAACAAACTCATGGGGTATTTGTCATTGCTAATGTGCTCACTGAGTGCATCATCACGGATGTATTACTGAAACCTGTGGCATTGTTATTAGTTGGTAATCAAACATTTCATTGTACCTCTCACAGGTTGAATTAGGTTGAGTATGTTTGTGCTGGGTCACTAATGGTTGCATGACATGCACCACTGCATTGCTACCATAAACTCCTTAGTACTGTAGTAGTTGCTGTATGAGCTGTGTTCTCTCACAGTGTGTGTGTGCATGGACATGTAAACCACACTTAGCCGCTTTGAATTATCTGTGCCATCATCTGTATGAGTTGTGTTCTCTCACAGTGTGTGTGTGCATGGACATGTAAACCACACTTAGCCGCTTTTAATTATCTGTGCCATCATTTAGCTTATTTTTATTTTTGCACCCCCAACACCTAGCCAGGCTACAAACAGTACACCTTGAGTACACAGACCAAACTAAATCCAAAACCCACCAGGACAAAATGAAAGTTGAAGTTGCTTGTACCTTTTCAGCTGCCAGCCTTATAGTATTTGGTACTCTCAGGCAGC